>NC_052664.1:11542084-11842343 GCF_016802725.1 Solenopsis invicta | reverse complement strand
TGTAACAATATAATAATGTTTCATGTTGAAACTCAATAGAGGTGTGCGAATAGTTTGAATTTGAATCGAACCGGATCGAATTATAGTGATTCGACTCAATTCTTTTTCAAATCTGAATTCGAGATTTGATTCGTATTCGAATCAAAAAGGTTCGATTCGATATGAAAATTTTAGATTCGATTCAATTTGATTTCGAACATGTCATCGAAGATTCAATGCAATTCAATTCAACCTTACAAATGCTTGATTCACACTTATAAAACTCAATTTAAAATATAGTTGTTTAATAACTCAAGTTATCTGATAAAATATTTTATTTTATCAGATAACTTGAGATATTTTTAAACATAAATTATTTTTCAAAATATATCTGATAAAACGATTTTTCGCAGATGAAATTATTTTGTAAATTTAAAAGTTTTGAGAAATATTTTACTCACGAAAGTATCCGATAAAATGTACAAGTTCATAGATAGATTCTTCCCGAAAATCGAGACCGCCTCTTTTGATGTGACACGTAAATGAAATTTGGTCCTCTGTCAATATAAAAAAACAGCGTGTTTTAATAAAAGTCACGTAAAACTTTCAATTTCTAATAACTATAAAAAATACCTTTTTTCACACTGCGTCTATCTCGCGTGCTGCCAGGATTCAATAAAGCATTGTATAAATGCGGTTGATCCTCCTGATACGTTATATCATAAATAGTTGTATTCTCCAATTCATTTGGAAGATACCCAAGCAAAGACGTAACACTTTCAGAGACATAATAAATATGTCCATTTGAAGAGAAAACCATTATAAATCCATCTAACGCCTACATAAATATTTATATATTAATAAACATTCTTAACATATCACAGAATTTGCCATAGTCTTATAATTTAGCTGATAACCTCTAATATAAGATGAGTAAATTCTTCGTTAGAAAGGAAAGACGGTTTCCAGTCTTCTTGAATCTCGTGGGCTCTCGATCTAACTGCTATCTCTGAAAATAAGCAATTATATGTAATGTAAAAAAAATTACGTTTAAGAGCTTATCAAATGATAGTGTCAAAAATCGATTTATTTACTAATTATATCAATACTAATTATATTAGTTTACTAATTCTTAACAATTTTAATTAAATTAATTTGTGAAAAAAAGGTTTTGGTAAATAGAGCGCAGTGAAAAACCTACCATTGTGATTCTTTAAAAATAAAATTGTCGACTTCAGCACCGTAGATTTATCCATTTTCCGCGTATTAGCGCTAATCATACTACCGAGCTCGTTTACGAGCATGTTGAATTGGTCTCTGCGCTTCTTTTCGCTGAGATTACGTGATTTTCTGAAAGGTAAACATTTATACGTTTAATGTTTGTTGCGACAAACATTAAATAAGTTGTGTAAAAATTTTACATGTATTCTTACCGCTTTGTATCGTCTTTCTCATCAATATTATCGTCCATGATGTCGCTGTAGGCGAAACGTATTCTTTAATTTAATATGGTAAAATTTCTTGAAGAAATAAAATTAATGTAATAATTTATTTTTTATACTGATAATACTACTGCTTCTACAAAGAAAAAAGATTGATATGTTTATATTGGAATGTGTCTAAGCTGATTTTATATTATTGTTAGGTGATGTTGTTTAGATTTTGTTAATTAATTTTAACCGTGGATCGTCATACTGTATACGACATACTCAATGCAATTTTGCACATTGCTGTAACTTTTCTGTATATTTCAAGATCTGTGAATTGAGATTCAAGAAAAGACTTTAACCATTCATAGGTATGATAAACCTGCAGGGACAATTTTTGTGTTATTCTCAACGTGAGACAGTACGAAACTTCAAAGAGAGTATCTGTTATCTCCTAACGCGTAAGTTTTCAACGTTCTAGATATTCCTTTTTTTTATTAAATACGTTTACTGGGTTTGAAATAGTATAAAAGTAAGTGCATAAAATTGTAAAATTAAAAAAAATTATTTTAATATAATGTAAACGCATTATTACGAACAGCGTAATATTCTTTCGCCTTTTGCATACCAGCCTGCGCAAACTCGCTAAACATCTACGACTCTCTTTAAGGTCTACGCTCCTTAATTATATATAAAATAATAATATTTATTTATTATTCAATCCTTTATACACTATTTTATATTGTTCAAATAATAAAATGTTACTCGTTGGTTGTAAAATCATAATTTGTTAATTTTTCAAAAACATTGATTTCTTATATGTTAAATAATTGAACTTTTTGATGCAATTCATAACGTACTACTTTTTTTTTAATCCAAAAGGTCAACTAAAAAACCTTACCGTTATTTTTGCTTAAAATTTAAATTTAAAAATTTGAAATTCTTTTATTTGAAGTAGTCATTTTTGCAAATTTTGCAATACAATTTTTTGAAATAATTGTAATTGTTTAAAAATAAAATTATTTTTGATTTGATTCTTATCTGTGTTTATATTAATTTGAGGTATAGATTTTACATATCTAGAGCTAAAACGTATTCTTTCAATTCAGAGATATAGTGTGATAAAATTAAAGGGTTCCACAAATTCCTATGTGATAGAGAAGGTAACCAAAAACAGTAATGACGACCTAGGGTCATATTTTTCTAAATAACGTAATATACATATTACTTAAAAATTACACTAATCTTTGATAATAATAGAATAATAATTCCATAAACTATAAATAATGTTTTATACTTTAAAGTATTTATATTTTAATTTATATTTCGTAAAAAATTATCAAATATGCAATATTACAAAATATAATTAAAGTACTTTTCTTAATAATCAATACAATCAGATAAAGGTTTGTGTGTGACAAATTAATTTTAATTAATTTCACAAAAAGGTCAAAATAACCGAGCAATAAAAAATGACATGTATATTAAAATATTGTTTATATAGACAAAGTCTTACATTACCAAACGAAACGTTTTGGCTGTACTTATTCTTTCTCAATTGTGTCTAAATTAATAAAAACCGAGAAATACAATTTTAACTTATTGCGCTGACAATAATATCGCTACTAATTGTAAGAACTGACAGCTTTCTTGAAAAAAAAACAAAGCTCTCAGCTCTTAGTAGCGATATTATTGATTATTGTTGTGAAATTTATTTTTTTTTTAACATATACTTATAGGTGTATAAGTAAAAATCAAAATCATAGTTTATTTATTACGTTCTGGAAAGATTTTTTACCAATCTAAATAATTTTATTTAATCGTTTATTAGCTGTAAAATAAAAAAAGCTAACACCTTTATAAATATGTTCTAAATATATCTTTAAAAAATTATATTTAAAAAAATAGTTTTAAATAATATTTTCAAAAAAATAACTTTAAATAATTATTATTATCATGTAAAAAAAATATATATATATTTCTTTTTGTATAAATTTTAATATAATTAGTCAATGTATCCCGAGCATTATCTTTGATTAAATTATGATATTAAGAATAAGAATTAATATAGATGATATAAAATAATCTTACAGAAAAATTATATTAAATTGTCAACATTATTTTGTTAGTAAATAATTACTTAAGTTACGTAAAAATAATGTATTTTTATAAAAAAAATTGTATTATAATTGTAATTATTTTTTAACTGACATTACAATTTAATGCACAAAGATAATTATCTTTAAGATAAGTATCAAATATTTTATTCATAATTATAATATCTGACAATTTAAAAATAAAAATTGTAAAAATAAATAAATAATAATGATTAATTTAGAGTAATAATGCATTATGCTCTGCTCAAATAAATGATTATGTTATCTTTCTACTTATTTCAGATATTTTATTTTAGATGTTTCTTATATTATTTATAAAGCATATTATACAGCATATAATATTGTTATAATAAAATATTATGCTTTATAAAAAGTACAATAAAATATGTTATACAAATAATACAAGAAAAATCTAAAATAAATAGAAATACTTATTTATAAAAATATATACCTGTATTAAATATTTATCTCTCTTGGTTGATGCAATATTTCTTTGCATGTGCTCTCGTATTAACAATTTAAATCCTTTCGCGCATTTAGCTAAACATACTTTTTCACGGAATTTTCAACCGCCGCGCCGGTTGTTTACGATAATTGCGGCAGTCACCACATAGTCTCACTAGAAAAAAATATTCAGCATACTCGTGTCCACAGACATTATCGAAATATGTCGATCAGCAGATTGTCAAGATCGAGATATGTGTCTATATGTGAATTCAGTCTGTAATAACGACAAATACACCAAGAGAACGACATTAAATTCTACAATCACGAAGTTTCAACACAAAACCCAACACGACAGCTTGTAACGCGAGTGGATGATCAACGGTAACCAAAATTAGAAGTAGACAGCATCCATTGACAAGAGGTGTCCAAAGCGTTTATCCGCCAGCGAGGATTCAGCAGTTGTTTCACCCACTTCGACTGACGGTAGACGGGACGCCCGCGTAAACCACCCGCCGTGCAGCACCAATTATGCGTGCACTATTGCGCACGTATGCGCACGCGACCGCACGCGAATTTTCACTAGGTCCCAGGCCGCGGTGGTACGTAGGATCTTTCGAGTCCTCCGCCAATCGTTTCTCAACGATGTCGCGTTCGCTCGCACGGGACGACGTTTCTCGCCGAAGGCACCGCCACATTTTTCAGGAGGAGCACTCCGCGGCGACCGTCCGCTGCGACGGCGGTCGCTCCGATTTTCGCAACGCCTCGGAGTCAATTGCGCGATTCAGGCAAGACGCTGGAACGGACTGCCGACCGTAGCGCCCTGCATCGTCACATTCAGGTTCATTAGCCGCGCCGCCTAGTCTAATCGATCGTGAACGTAATCGCGAGTTTTTACCGCGATTCCGCGCGGCGATTGCGAAAACCCATGCGGAACACACGGAAGAGAGTAGGCCAAGTGGAAACGGACGAGCCAGACCTGCCAACCGCCCTGGCAAAAGTCCCCTTCGCTCCGTGAAACTACGCGCTGACGACGATGACGGTCCGTTTAATGAGAGCTTATTACTTTTCGATTAAATTCTCGCGTAAATTACAGCTTCCCAACGTTTCAAGTTCGTCGAATTCGGTTACTTCAAAGTTTTCGAATAGCACATTAATGTTTTTATCTCAATAGCTGAGCGACAAGATAATCGACAAAGGTAAAAATCAATTTTTAGTACGGATATATTTTTCCAAGGAATTGAATAAAATTTGTCTTTCTCGACAGATTATTGGCTCCAGAGAGGCTTGAACTTTAGATCTCGCATTGAGAATTGCAGCGACAAATGCTGCACATGATCAGACACTTTTATAGACTGCGTCCTACTTGAGTGACACTTTTATATTGTGATCGTCAGCAATAAAACGAGTGTGAAATAAGCATTAGTTTCTTTTCTTTTAAACTTATAAAATTTAAGAACGCACGTACACGTTCATCGCGATTACGTGATGTCCATCTCACTCATGTAGTATCCAGTTTTTCCATTTCGAAAGAAATGTGGAAAAACTCTCGGCGCCTACAGTTTCCTGATTTACTTCCGCTCCTCCTCCATTCATCGGATGATTCTACAATTTCCGTCAGTTTTCCATATTTGGTTTATTTTGACGAAAAGAAAATTCTGCCAGTGTTGTCCATATCGCATCGCGTCACTGTCCGCCATCCTCAGGATGGATTTTCACGTAGCGAAAATGGCAGCCGAGTTTTCCTCCCGACAGTGCGCAATCGCGGCTTTATCACGCATTGCTATCGTGCATTTGCGGTGAATGTACGCGGTATATTACCTCGCGGCGCGCACATTCAACCGACGGCGATTAGCTGGTCGCCGTATGTACACGCGTTTGCTTCGAGCGTCGATCAGCACGCCTGCATATGCATCTTGCTGCAGCACCGTCGCTGAACGCCCGTAATGCAATTCGCAACGGACGTGACATCTGATATCCCGTGAAATATCGTCGCTGCGAGTATAAATTTCACGACGTTTGCGTCAAACCGACGGCATTGTTTCGCAAGGAAATAGTCTAAGGGATAGATCGCGATTTCTCATTGCCAAGATTCTCCCACCACCAGAAACGATTGCTGGGATTCAATGCTATTACTGTTCTGTATCATAAAATTGATATAAGGACAATCATAATTATTGTCGGAAAAGAAATATTTTATTCTTATGGAAAAATTCTTGAATCCAGAGTGAAATAATCTTGACACTGTCCTATTACTTTTTTCAAGCAGATTTAAATTAGACAATAAAAATTTGAGGCAGTCTCATAATATTCTTAATTTAACAATAGATTGATCTGAAGAAAATTTGAAGAATTTTTTTCTAATAAAAAAATCACGAAAGCCAACAAAGAGCTATGTTCAGCATTGATTAGTAAATTGATTAATTTATTTATTAATAAAATCAATTAAACTTTTAATCTACTTTTATAAAGTATCTAAGTCGAATAAGGCTCATTTAATGTATCTTATTTTTTAAAAACTTTACTTACAAGGATATTGAAATAAACTAACAATAAGTAAAAATAAAATTCTTATTTTAATCATAAAAATAAAACATATCTATATGGAATATTTTTAGTTTTATCCTTTCTAAGAGAATCTTTGTTGAAATATGGAAAAAGATGGAAGACGTGTAAAGATACTCTTCATATTTTTTAATGACGAGAACCTTTTTATCTTTTTTTAATAAAAACTTTATTTTTTTTCGAAATTAAGAAAAAATCAATTGTTCATTAATTCATCGATTGATCCATTGCAAATGCTACTTTGTTCTATAAAAGCTGCATTTGCACATAATACATATTGATCAATCGATAAATTGAGAAACTCGCCTTTATTCTATTTTTCAAACTTATACTGCTATTTAATTACCAATTAATAAAATAAAACTGCAGAAATTCAGAATAACCATTGACTTTCGTAATTTTTTCTTCGTTATCAAAAACGTCTTGTTCGTAATGGATATAAGGGGATGCAATGAAACATGCACAGTATTCAATAAATTTTACATAATATTTATTATTTATAGTGTACTCAGAAATGTCGGGCCTCAACCAGTGGGCCTTCTTCTTTTGACATATTTGATCAATGAACATCACAATGTTAATTTTCCTCTAGTCCGTATAGTTACTTCTCTTCTCTATTAAAAGCGACGCGCAATCTGCTCGTGCCGACAAGCTTTATGACGGTACCGTTCGTATTGTACGAAATATTGCCGCGTGTTCGCTGTGCCAAATAAAACCGCGAGTAAAATTCGCTGTAGAGGACAAAACGGGTTGTCACGAGCGATTTTAATGCAGTTAATTGAACATGCGAAACTCGAACGCCCCGAACGCAACGAACGGATTGCGCCTCGCAGAAAATAGATATGTCCAGCTTCGCGACTCTTGGTTCTCATCCACGATTCAACATGCCAGCATATTCGTACAACAAAACATCGAATAACAACTGCATATAAAAACAAAATAAAAGAAAGAAGTCTATCTTAGCCGCAACTCGTCATAAGTTTTGAATTTTTGTATGGCGCATATTCGACAACCAATAATATCCGATAAGTATGTTAAAACACAACGCGTTATTAGTAAACATTTTCATTTTCTTTTTTGTTTTACGTATTACATTAGTCCTCGCAAAATTTACACAGTCGTTTTCTCGTCGTCGGGAAACATCTCGTTTTACGTTGTCCATATCGGGCCGACACTCGAGGAGTTTCCAAAAGTGATGGATTTAAAAGTAGGAGATGAAGAGGGAGAGGAAGGCGGGAGGGAACGGGGGAGTGAGTTTTGACTTTCCTTTTCTTTTCTTTCTTTTTTTTTTTACTCATTATAGCATCCAACCATTCCCACTGTACACGCCTCTTTCTCTGTTCGATTCTTCGTCCCTTCTGTGAACAATGAAAAATTAAGATACGCACGCATCGCCTCGAAAAACGAAACGCCGCAATTTGAACACGAATCGCTCCGACGCTTCATTAAAGATCAATTTCGCTCGCCGTCGATTACACCGTTTCGATCTTCGACGCGACAAATTGAAAATTCTCCGCAGACCAGTCGTCAATAATTCAATAACATTACTGAACTGCAACAGATGCGTTTCATCTATTATTTTCTGTTCCATTAGTATTGCCTAATTGTACTTTATTATAGGACGGGAACAACCGACACAGACTTGATTTCAAGTAATGGCCGAATTGGATTTACGGTTGAGAAATATTTTGTGAAATTAGATAATTATGAAGAGATAATTGTGTTATCTCGTGAAAATTGTGTCTATACACGGAACTCGGATATATATCTATCTGCAGTAAAATATATTTTTATAACCTTTATATATCTACTTAAAAAATATATCATTTTTTTCGTTTAATCTATTCTACAAACAGATGGCACAATTTTGTATCATCGCTGCAATTCTTTGCCGGTAAACGAAAAGACTAATGTATCTTCGATTTGTTTAGAATATTAAAATTTAAGTTTGTCAAAAAAAAAAAACGTCAATTGCTCCCTCAATGTATAATGGAGATCAATTAATTATACATTAGAAGCTAATCTTAAGGATCGCAGTGTCAAAGTAAACAAAGCGATCACAATTGTATCATTACGTTGTCGTTCATATGTTATATACGTACATACGTTTGTATGTATTTTATGTAATAGCGTGTTTTGTGTGTATGTGTGTGTGTGTGTCTTGTGTGTGTGTGTGTGTGTATTTATATGTCGTTTGCTTCCATATTTGTACGAAGTTGAACACGACGTGAGTTCGAATCGAATTTCGACGACTGGTCGGCGGGTGTTCGCTAATAAATAGCGCGGAGGCGGCAGTGGCGCGAGGATACATTTAAGTTCTCATTATATAGGAATCGTGGGGGATCTCCAATATCCGAAAAACTTGGTAAAAATATCAGTGTGACCTCGCGCCGCACGGCACGCCCGCCCGCTTTTCTGGCCCACCTTAATTCTCTTAAACCTCCAAAAAACACCTCGTCCAGCCTAACGCTATACGAAATGATCGTTACAATACGATAATATATATAATATATATATAATATATATATTATATTCTACATTACATTACTATGTTCGAAAAATAATATTACAATATATATATAGTGTGTGTGTTGTTATGTGTATTATCATTTTTGTTTATCTTCTTATTCCTCCTCTCCTCCACGATAGTTCGCCTCATTCTCACTTATCGCTTTTTTTTTCCTTATTATACGCGCGGTAATACCTAAAATTTACAATTAGTTATACACGGCGATCGACGCTGCTAAGAGGAGGCCGGCGACGTAAGATGGTACGGTAAGTGGTTCATACTGCGTTGCTGAATCCTTTATAAAAAATTATGTGTCGTAATGAGTAGAAATGGCTTGATGTATATAAAATTGTTGTGTGATAATAAACAACATTAAGCTAGTAGATTAATAGCGCCTCTTGTTACCTTTTCGCAGAAGCATTTTGTTGTCCGAGCCTTAGTTTCAACATTCAGTGAAATAAAAATTACCGATGAAATAAAAATGTCATCTCAAGAACGATAACTTTGATTCATAGCGATTTCAGACATTTCCAGTTCCTTCGATTTGATTCGCAAAGTTTTGGAATTTAAACAATAAGAAAACACTTGAAAATGGAAATCTCTAAAAAATATTTACTACATAGATTTACTTAAGTAGGCGTAAATGTTTCTTAGAGAATTCACTCTCAATAAATTCCTTGCTTTCGTAAGTTTGAGATGAGAAATTATTATTTTGCATCTTTGTTAGGAAAAAGAAACGTCGGCTTGAATCTTCAAATTATCTCCAAACAAATTTCTTAGAGACTCAAACATTCTTTGAAACTGCGAAGACCACAAAAAGCTTTGAAAGGCAACTTTTCGCTCATCATCTACCACGGAATGCCCTATGAGATTTAGTCTCAGTGTTATCGGATCGGATCGCTCTTAGCAGCGTGCGCAGTTATACTACCAAATCCTTTTGGTGTGTAAGTGTGTGGATGTAAAACCGCTAGGCGCTTTTCTTCTCTCTTTCTCTCTCTCTCTCTTTCTTTCTCTTTCTTTCTTCTCTTTTTTTTTTAATTTGAATAACAACCATTTTTAATTTGTTTCACTAAATATATCACAAACTGCCGGTGGTTAATGCAGCTCTCAAATTTCGCTAAACGCGGCGATCGCTATCATGGACGCCTCTAAATGTCGCTCGCGCGCTGCCACCAGTACCGGAAACGCAGCGTTTAGCGTCAACGCGAGAACTACCACCGGAAAAATATAACGTTAAGGGATTACGTGTTAATAGTTACATCACTGTCGGAAGACGCAGCGATCCGAAGGATCGTCGGGACACTATCCTCGCGTCTACGTATCCAGAAAATCCTTCGTCCTCGTCCCCAACATACGGTTAGTTTAAGTTTCGAACTAGTAATTTTTTTTTCCGTATATTATGCTGCCACAGAAGATTCTCTTTATTCTTAAAGTGTAAATATCTTTATAAATTCATGACCTTAAATATTATGATTTTTAATCTTTTTTTTTGTTCTTCTTTAATCTTACAGATTCCCAATAGGATTCATTTCAATTTAGTCTTTACGCGTTGTTCACTGTTCATTTTTTTTATTTTTTCTTTTGTTCTCAAAAACTTGTAGTCAAGGGGGGCGACCGTGTTTATTATGTTCAGAGGGGCATGACGGCAGGGATAGGGATTAGAGATCAAGCCATCTTCTTAAGATGTAAAGTAAGATGTAACATTGAATCACTTTTCTTTTCAATAATAAAGGCACCGGGGAACTCATATTGCAAACAAAAGTATATCTTACATCACAATATCAGGGATAGTACTTAACGGGAAAGAAAGCATCATAATAAAGAAAGGCATTCGAGGGATAATATTAATCAGCAATAATAGTTGCGTTGTCACTGTCGATTAAAAGAAATTTAACATTAAAGCCAATTTCCTTTTGTATATACGTCCACGTATAAAATATCTGCAATAAAAGCTTGATAATAACTATAGAATAATTAAAAATGTAATTAGAACAATTATTCATTTAGAATAATTAAATCATTTACATATTTCTCATTAATTTCAATTATTTCCCGCCAACAGATGGCCGTAGAAAATTACAGACGACATAAAAGTTTTACATGTTTTGTGCTGAATTTGTATGCATAACGTGAGCCTGGCTTGAAATTTAAAAAAATTTTATAATTGCTTTTAAGTCGACAGCTGAAATAATCACGCAACACGGAAGAAAATTGTCAAATGCAGCAAATAGCAATAGGTGATGCCGTATCATCTGTTAAGCGAGCCGATTCTAACTACGCGCGCACATTCACAGGAGAATCCTTTATATATATATACATATAGTTATTCTTAGCGTGGCTTCTATGCGAACGCGTCTACTTGTGGATAGGGTAGAACGCATTATCTAGGACCTACGTGTACACGTATTTGTATATTTGTATATTAATATATTTCCCATGTGCTACAACAACGACAACTATATAACTTAAAAAAAAAACAAAGTTTTCCAGTGTGAACGATTAAAATGTTCTAATATCATTTTAAAATCGAGATTTTGATGTAACAACTGTAAAAAATAAAAGTATCATTCAGTGTACAGCTTTTCATTCAACGTATTGAATCTCGTCGGAATTTTCTTTTTTTTTTCAAACAATTCAAAGATGACAATTGTCGTCGTTGTAACAAATGAACGATGTAACTGCGGCATATATATGTACGTATATATGTATGCATGTATGTATGTATTAGTATACGTGGCATGTGTATTTGTATAAATGGGATCGAGGATCTAAGAAGCATCTCGCAAGAGGCGCAAAGCTTACACACAAGCGGGGAAGAAACACGCTCGACTTTAATCGATTTCAACACGGAGATGACGACTCGGAGATAATAAGGGAGAGGTGAGGTCGGATCTATCCGTTTAAGTATTGATCCGGACGAAACGAACTGTTGTGCTACCCTCTAATACATTATACTTCGAAATCGTTGGTTAAAATGCAATTACAATTGTCTCGCAAGCGATAAGTAATATGTAGGTATTCTCTATACGAACTAGTATTAAAGTTAACCAGTAATAGACCCCTTTGCGTGGTCGGACAAACGGAGTATTCTAGTACAGGTGGGGTTTAGGGGATTGGGAGGGGTGGGGAATACTTTGAACGCTTTTCTTCGATTTCGGATCGAAGGTACATACGAACGTCTCCAAGGCAGGATATCTTCGGATACAACGTCTGTCTCCAGCGAAATAAGAGTATTTTCCGTGAGAGCGTGCCTCCTAAGTAAGTTCGTCGCGAGAGCTCGAAAGAAGCGTTCCGCGCTTTTGTTCGTTCAGTGTTTCATCTTGAATACTCTACTTCATCTAAAGTCATTGTATATAGTACGCGTTTGTGTATAATATTACAGAGACACTAGGCATTACTAACGCGAGCGTTGCTTTCTTTCTATTTCTCTCTCTCTCTTTCTGTGTTTTTCTTTCTCTCGCATTTTCGCACTCTGTTTCGCTCGCGGGTGAGGGGACAAGAGGGGAGAAGCCGCAGGGAGAGCGTAAAAAGCGAAAATGAAGAAATAACGAAACAGCGGCACAAGAAGGTCCGCGGGCTGCTCTTGAGATCTCTCGTCGCGGCTAAATGGAGAGAATCGCAGGGCGAACACCTGCAAAAGGGCCATAGCAACGATAATTACTATCTACTAAAGCTGTTAAGCTTATGCTGATACATCGACATGCAATTAGTACATCAGTAAGACTCTTCGTCCTAAGTCGCGGGCTACAATGTACCACTAGGTGTTAATAACCTAATTCAAAAATATTATAGTCTTCGTTAGCTTAGTCAGAAAGTTAATATCCATCAACATCGAACTACCAATGTCAAGGCTCTTTATCTAAAAAGTCGCTTAAATGTTCTTTTTTTCTTTTTCTTTTTACCTAGACAATTTCTCCTATTACGTTTGCAAATATAAGTTTAATCGCTTATGGGGCATTCCTCATTGTCGTTGGCAATCCTCAAAAATCGCTGCGTGACACACGTGCGACTGGGGATGACACCCGCCGCCGCGCTGTTCCTCATACCAAAATGTGTTTTTCCTTTTCCCATCTCTTTTTCTCCCCTGTTCGCGATCTGCACACGCCAGCTGGAGGAAAATCGCCCACATACTCGGGGAAAAAAGTCTGTATATATATGTATGTATATATGCAATAGTACTCTGAATAAAAGGAACTCTCTTGAAGAATCGCGTACAGCTTCGAGGGAGCGATTGCTCAATCTCGGAATGTGTTCACATGCATGTAAACACGTATATACGAATATGTACGCACGTAGATGTATGCATGTGAAATAACATCCGGTTGCATCTCGTCTAGTCTATAAAATTCATCTCGTTCCCATTCCTTCCGTTATATTCTCTCTCTCTCTCTCTCTCTCTCTCTCTCTCTCTCTCTCTCTCTCTCTCTCTCTCTCTCTCTTTCCTCTCTTTCTCTTTCATTGCATCTCTTTCCCTAATTTCTTCTTAGTTTACATGACTTCTCGTTATGTGCAAGTCGTCACGTATCAAGGAAAGCAACCTACATACGAAGTTAGAACGGTTCTGCAGAGAAATCAGTAACACTGTTGCAATTATTTCAGAATACCCCTTATATTTGTATTATTGATGCTTTTACCAAAATGAAGATCGAATTATACAACTAAGAAGATTACTTGCCTCCATGTAAATATCACTGTCACTCCGTAATAAGAATCGAAGAAACAAGCACATATGCATAAATATGCGTATATGCATAATAATAAAATACAATATATAATTATGTTGAAAAAATATATAAATAATAGAATAAAGGTCTTTTCAAAACTCCTTTTCATCATAAATTTAAATATCAATTTATATTATAATATAAATATATATTTACATTAATTCACACAATAACAAAATAAATATAACTTACAAATAATCATGTTAATCTGTTTCAAGATATTTTATAATATTTCCATAAATATGAACAAAATAATATATAACCAATATTACATTTAGTCATTATCTTATCTTTATTTTTTATTTTAAAGTCTACATCATGGCATAAAAATTATTTAATAAATTTGATAACTTTTAACTTTACTTTTCATTTACTTGACAATATCAATATTGCTTCATTGCCTATTTACATTTATTGGTTTATTTACTGACACTAGGTTAGTACTTTATATTAATAGATTTTTCAAAGTGAGTGATGTTCTCAGTAAAATGTTACTTGCGCCGTAAATTAAAATCTTCTATGTAACAGCCATTAATCCTATCGTACTTTTTGCTTAAAAATTTTTCGATTTTTTCTAAGCCACTTGTTTAACATATGTAATAAAATGTTAAAAAAAAAACATTTTATATGCTTTTAACACGACATTTTTTTCTAATTTTAATCTCTATCATCCTCTAAACAAGAAAAAGAAGATATATATCAAACAATTTGTTTTTCTTTTTCAATTAAAAAAAAAACCAAATTGCATCTTTATTCTAAACTTTACAATCTTTCGATTATATCGGAAGACTGTACGTCAGAAAAAATGTTTGAAAAAAAAAAATTTCATTCTTCTTCAATATTTTGTCTCTACGTTGCATGATAATCGATCGAATTTACGAATAATATCTCCATAAGTTTCGTTAAAATTTCGTGCAGGTAATTCCGAGTGTGCAGCCGACAGAAACGTTGACGGGCAATCCGATTAAATGGATTAATCGCTTAAACGTTAACAAACGTTCGCGTTCGTTCCCCATTTCGTTGAAATAATCGCGACTATCGCGTCCATAAGTCGGGAGCGCTGACTGGTTTCTCTGCAGAGTAAAAACACGTTTCGCGGTTCGTCGTTCTATTTCCTGTCTATCTCACCCTCCAATCTCTAATCCTCTTTCTTTCTCACCCTTCTTCCCATTTCCATTTCCTGTTCCTAGCAGAGTCAAAAATGCGTAGCGCGCAAGAAGCTAGGTAGGTACACACGAGCATATCCGGCCAACGAATGATAGAACGCATGAGAACTGAATCGAAGTATTCGTCACTTTTTTCTTCGCGCAGCTCTGAGGAGATTGCAAAAAGAGACGTCGTCATCACCCGGAGCGTGCTTGAAAAGGTGCTCCGATTTCATTATTCATCATTAGCGGCGCAACAATCTTCGTTAATTCTCAACTAGCCGCATGCAGAAACGGTATTGCACACTTAATCTCATAACGGCACAGAACTCCAATTAAGAATTAACGTCCGGACAAACGTGACAAACCTTTATCTCTGAGTAATCCGCGTTTCTCATGCGATCCAGCGGGCAATCGTTGGCCATGCGAAGCAGCATTCTCTGTTGTTATATATAGATATACAAGCGGCAGCGTATACAAATCATCACCCGGTGAATTCCGTGCCGTTGCGCGAGGTGTGATGCGCTTTCCGTCGGTTTTCCTCTCGGAGACGCAGAGAGTCGCGGCGCGGCGGCAGCAAAACTCACGCGGGCGAACTTTTTTTTTTACTCGATTACAAATAATTGTTTTGCTTTGTGATTGCTTGCTGCAGCAGCTAAAACCCTTGACTCAAGTTGGGAAGCTCAAACTCCAGTGGATTCGTCACAATGTTTTCACCGTGTTTTTCATTGTCTTTTTTATATCTTTTCATTGTTTTTAGTGATCGCTTCTTTTTTTTTCTTTTTTTTAGAATGACTCTCGTAGTATATTTGCGTCCGTAAGTCGGAGTAGCGCTTCGATCCTTCTTTCGTTTTTTGTCCATCTATTTTCTTTCGCATTTTGTTCGCATAATTACATTATTAATTATAATATTCGTTTCATATATCGTGTATTTTATTAAGAGGTTTTGGTATTAAAGGGAAAGACGGGTAGTACTGTCCGACGTTATAATTTCGCGCTCTTAGATGCGTTGTCTGTATGAGACCGTTTCGTTTACCCTAAAACTAATTCATCGTTTAGCGATTAGAGAGGAAAATCCGTTCGAAAATAAGCCGAAGGCATCCCGGTCGTTTCTCTCGTTCTCGAGCGCGTCGGGATCAGGGCATACCTGAGCTTTAACGAACCGTACCATCGCGAGACGACACGAAAGGAGGAGTTATCGATAAACTTCTCGAAGGACTTTGCTCGTCTAAACAGGCCGAGCGGCTGGCAGCGAGTGGGACGAATCTGAATATCGTTCCTGCTCTTGGTGTCTCTCCACATACAAAGACGTGTAGTAAACGGGTCGTAGTTGCAGTTTACCGTTACCAAAGAAAAAGAAGAATATTCCGAAGACGAGGGGCGCGGGCCCCCGGGTCTCTAAGAGAAAGTATCGAATATACTCTAAGTGGAATCACAATTGAAAATATTTCGCTCTCCTCTTCGTGGTGTCATTGAATCACTTAAATGGACATTCATAGATTATTGTACTTAATTTTATATAATATAACGTATGTATCTCTTTCTCTCTCTTTCTCTCTCTTTCTCTCTCTTTCTTTCTCTTCCTATGCGTATCTAATTAAATCTATGTACATACTAAGTATGGGCACGGAGAAACTCATTCCTATATCTTTTCCCCATTCGTTTCGATGAATTTACATGTATATCCCTCTTGAGTTGCGCTTATAGCGATCGTGTGCCTATCGCGTACGCGATGACACAACACACTTGAAAGACGAAAAGTAAATGTGAAAATTACGAACGTGCGAATTATCATGAATATTGAGAAGCGACAGTATCAAAAAGGAGAGAACGTATTATTAAATGAATTCGAACACATGACTAGAATCACAGTGTCGAGAGAGAAGTATATTAATAAAAGGAAGAAAACGTTTGAAGAGGTCAACGCGAGAGATTTTAAACGGTCCGTCGCAAAGGAGTACATGTAAGTTATAAAACGGATTACTGTAACACGCGTATAAACACGCCCTCTCCGCTCGTCCATAGATTTGTTTTTTTCTTCTTTTTTTTTTAACGAACGATTTGAAAACCGATGACGTTCCCTAGAATCCTCAGTACTTTTATTCTGCCTACGCTAAAAATCTCGAGAACTTACTCCTCACGCAATAATACTATTTTATGTACACGAGTAATTTACAAAGTTGAACTTCCATTTCTATATTCGCGCCTACTGGCAGCCTCGGATCTTTCCCTTCTAATACCAAAGGTGTATAATCTGTTTTCTTCTTGCTTTGATAAGAGTGTCCTTTGATTCTTAAATGCTGTACAGGAACATTTACTTGCTTAACTCTTTAATCACTCGTTTAATGTTTTTTTATTTATTATTTTATATCCGTAGGCTTATACTTATTTTGTCGTTAGAGTACTTTGTTATATTCCTAAACTTCGTTTAAATAATTATACTATCATCAAAGTGATCGATTAAACGATTAATGTATTAACTAGATTAAAAAAAGAAGAGAATATAACATATTTAATAGTACAAAAAGAGAAGTTCGTGAAGGATCCTGTCCCATCATCATGACTAGTTCAAAAGTGCATTTTTCATTTCGCAATATATTTCGGTATGAATATTCGATAGATCATATCGTGTCGTTGGTCGGGAAAGTTGGTGTAAGCCTCTCCTGGACGGTAAAATGTCTTTCAAGCATTGCCACGTATTCGTAAGTGTTAGCGTAATGTGGTGAAATTTTCGAAGTCCTAGGCTGATCGCGAACTTGGAAATTAGTGTCCAAGAGCGAGAGTGATTCTCCAAGAACAAGAATTCCCTCGAGGGAGCGATCAACCCATGAGACATTTTCGAGGAAATTAGGTCCGCAAGCGTGCCTTAACATTAATATTTTCGACGTATATATGTATACCTTGTAAAAAAATATTGTTCGGAACATTTTCTTTCTGGACGCGAGAATGTATCATTAAAAATTTTAACTGTGTACGTGTGTACGTGTATGTGTGAGAAAGAAATGAGATTCGCAAACGCGAATATATATATATATATATATTTATATTTATATGTATATATGCAGAGTGCACGCGTAATCGTAGAGAATAGCTTCGAAGATGCAATTAAGCGTGCACAAAAGAGTTGTCATGAAGAATGCATTTAATGACGAAAGACTCGATCGATGGAGGGGGGTCCTTCACGGGAAATGAATAATTATTAGATTAAAAGATATTAACGCAACAACTAAAAAGTATTTACGAAGGCTCGCGCATTTACGAAGACTGAAACAACGTATAAACTTATTCCCTATCGATCGTGTAAACCTATACACGCGATCCAACGGATCGATTGTTTCTTTTTTTTTCATTTGTTTCGAAGAGCAGATATAAAACGATTTCTCTCGTCTTTCTCGGCAGCTTTCGTACGCACCAAGAATTATTCGATACCTCGCGATATCTCCTCTCGCGATCGCTCTTGTTTTATATACTCCCAGCTCACCCCCTGAAAGTCTATCTTTAATTAAATATAATTTCTTATCGTATGCATATAAATTTGTCATATACATTTGTCGTAGTGTAGTAATTAATTAGTGTTTACCAGCCTATAGAATGTGCGATTTTCGGCGTTTGCTCGGTTCTCGCGAATCAAGTAAGACGGTCGAAAGTCAAATAGCCGGCGTAAACCACGTTCTAAGGCTTCCTGTTCCTCTCGCGCGAGAGAATCGATCGCTTCGCAGTTTCTGAAACTCCGACGTTTCCCATTTCCGACCATTACTTCGCTCCGCTCAACTAATTGTCGCCAATCAATCCGCCGATAACTATTATGCTCCTCTTCGAGCGAAATCGTTACACCCTCTCGCATATGCATACATATACATATACATGTCTCTCCTCGTACGTATATACACACAGGCGTTTACATTATTATCATAAAAACAAAATATAATTGAGATTTGTTATATACGAGTATAAAAAACTTCGTTATGCGTTCGCCGCGTTATATCATATCTCGTGTAAATTCTCTCATCATCTCGGTGTGATATTTATCGTCGTTATATTTTGTATTATATATCGCTTCTCTCCTTCCTCACAAGATCAGTGTTCTTCGATCATTTGTTTCATCGCGCTGATTCGCGGCCCCTAGCTAGTCTACTTATGTGATAAGGTTACGATTTCTCTCTTACGCCGGAATCTGGCGTAAATATATAATTATATAATTATATGTATAATATTAATACGCCTTTATAGAACAATATTTCAAGACGAACTCTCTCCGGATTTTCTTGCGAACGTGTCTCGCGGCGTTGCGCGAACGTGCATCACACGTCACGACGAAAGAAGACACACTGAATGCACGCGGCAAATCGGAAGAAGGAAGAAAATCGTAGGCGAATCTTACGTTCCCGTGCACGGAAAATCTAAAATGTGTTACAAATATTCTTGCAAAAGAAGCAATTGTTTCACTCCGTAACGGAATAGAGATGAAGAAGGACATTGTCTTACGTGACACCTTGCTTCTTCCGCTTTTCGATCGTAAGAAGAAAGTAAACGCATTCGACGAAAGTATCGATGTAATAAAAGCAAGATTCCAGAATTGAGAATACAAATTATTTCTGCAGCTGCACTTCGAACCGTTCTCGAGAAAACTGCCGTTTATCGATTACTGATGAAGACCGAGGAAGGAACATGGCTGGTGCGGAGACTTCGCCACGCCAACGCAGAAGTCCTAGAAAGTTGAACGACGCTGAACTGCGGGTCGTTGTTCGCTAACTCGCTCGATCGCGAGAAGAATGGGTCCGGATGTATTCAAGTTTGATGTTTACCCATTGGGACAAAGCGTTGTCATTGTTTTCCCGTCGACGCTTTACACTCGATCCGAAAGACCTGGCCCGTCGAGCGAGTTAACGAAGAAAAAAAAAGGATAGAAAGGGTATCGTGAAACGCTGCACCGGTTTTACGGGTTTTACTCCGAATCGTCTCTCGAGTTTTGCCTTGTGTGTGTGTGCGACGCAATGGGAAGCCAAATGTAAATCCAAGGGAAAAAAAAAAAAAGACATTAAGGAAGACTTTGCTTACTAGCTCGCTGTGATCAGCTAATGAGCGCTTCGACGATGCCTTTTTCTTCGCGACAGTACAACGAATCACCAGAACTGCTCGAACTTTCGACCTCCACGATTCGGATTTTCAGCGGATCCCGATCACACCATGTCCGCGTTCTTTCCTCGGTCTCGGTCTTCTCTGTCGGCAACAATCTCTCTCGCATGCAAGACGAGAACTTCGGGCTTACGCGTTTTCTTCCTTCCCCGTTTCCGATTTCACACGCCGACAGAAACCTCTTCGGCGCCGTTTCTCTCTACCTCTCGTTCTTCCTGTACCGCGCGCTATTTCCCCCCTGTCACCTGAACGTGCATTCGCACATTCGTGCGTGTGCATTATAAGCGTGTACATCGGAGAGGAGCGTCGCGGCGGAATATCGACGTGCCGTTGAAGCTAAATCGAATCGACGACGAGAACGACGACGTTCCTCGCCCGGCGCCTCCATTTCTTCCCTCGCTCGCTTTGTTCGTCGCCGTCGCTATACCGATGCCGCCTCGATGCACAATCCCGATGTGTACGGAGATGCGTGTTCGCGCAAGCTTATCGAGTCTTCTTCCTCGTTTCCCCTCGTAGTCCCGGCGCGTTAGCGCCGCTGGCGGAAGCCACCCTAGGGCGAGACGGACGATGCGATCGCCATCAGAGGCGCCGGCGGCAACGCGACCGGTATGTGGTAATATTTACACTGAGGTCGCATGCACGCGCCCTTCACTGCGTCCCTGCACACCGTTACGCGGTTCTCAATCACCTCCACGTTTCCTGAAAATTTATACAGAAGTTGCATTAGTTGATTGTATTCTCGCACGCATCATCGATTGGTGTACGTGCGAAACGATTTCGCTCAAGTATCTAAACATTTAGCTGGACGCAGAATTGAAAACGATTGTGTCAGACCGTGACGAAATAATTATGTAGAACGTTCACCATGAGCAATGCAAAAAGTTTTGACATTCTAAATAGAGTCCTAAATAATCAGAGAAGCGCAAACGTTACTCCCTCCATGATTCCCAATGATTACCATAGTCGCCGCCATACTGGTAGTTGTCCTCTTGCAAACACAATTGGTTATTTTGTCCAGAGGATCAGCTGTGGGATCTACACTCTCTGTTTTAACTAGTGGCCGCTGTCAGCTAATCAGTAAGCCCAGTTTGCGCTTCTCTGATTATTTAGGACTCTAATTCTAACGATCAGTTTGAACGTTCTACCCTAGTAGCATTTTTTATAGAAAAGAATTTAATCGCAGCAGAATTGAGTCAGACATGTGCAAAACATTATTCCCAATGTTTGCCCTGCTGGCAATCAGATGGAAGATTCTTGCATTGTATATAAATGAACTGTTTGTAGATACTTGCTACAGAAATCAAGTTTGAAGCGGATTCTTTCAATAACTGCAGTCCGTGAACAGTCTGCTAAGCAGTCTGTCAACAAACTGACATAAGATTCGTTTAGCAGATGTGAGACAGATCACGAAAATAGAATTCTACAATTTTTGCAGCCAATACGTGCAAGTTTCTTGCTGCCAAGATCTGCCTGCAAAATCTTTCCGAAGACTCCAGTAGAATGGGAATGCAAATCATAACGTTCTGCTGGCAGATCTGCCGCAAGATTTACAGCGGTCTTGCGGTAAATTGCCACTAAGATACATAATTGACAAATAAGATAACTATAATACAGAGCTAATGAGAGTATAGACGCGGTTATCTGGACTTACGTTACTTTAATTCAAGAACTTTTATTCAAGTTGAACGTTTCGACTCATAACAAGTCATCTTTATTAGCAACAAATTCGACAAATTCCAACAACACTTGCACGTCTCTGGCGGTCAATGGTTGAACATTCTTCCGTTTGACATTTCTAGAAAATTTTATTATTCTATGATATATATGATTTATGTATATAATTTGTCAGTCAAGTGAAAACGGTCAACATCTGAGATCTGTTACTTCGCTATGGACAGCATGCGACTATAATTTAATAACATAAAATATATTCCGCCAGTTAAAGTAATAAAATCCGCATTTGTCGCATGATAATAAACATCGTTCGGAAGGATGTCAAGTATATAATCTTTACCAAAGTTGTTGAAAATAACTCAAAGTAAGTTCAACTTGAAGACCTCTTGTATTATAGTTGTGTTATTTAACAATTTCAAAAGTTTTTTTATATTATTCCACATAATTGTTTGATGATCTAATAAATAAAATTGTTTTCAGCTAAGTTTTTAAATACTTGAGCAAAGAAAACCGTTCTTTTCGTGAAAAAAAAAAAAGCCTACTTTCTTCGTTCATAAAGACTATAGAATCAAAAATAATGTTCCGAGATTGAAATATCAATTGCTTTCAAGTTGCAAATACAGAAATTGAAGTATATTTTTTTCTAAATAAACTAATAGAACCAATAACCTCTGTTGCGCCTAAATCATAAAAATTATTTCAACAAAGTTTTTATTTAACACTCTGTACATACGTTTCGACAATTTTGTTCTGCGACGTTCTTTTCTTTGTAAAACTAAACGCTAATGTGCTCTTTGCTTCATATTTCTTGTCTATCACTTTTTCTCACATTTTTATACCTTTGCGCATTATTTTATCAACAATAATATTCTTTGCCTTTTAGAGGAATTCGTTAACTTTATCTCGCTAATTTTCCAATAACAGTGCGCGAAGAGAAACAAAAAGACAAGAAATACGAAACACAAGAAATACGAAAAGTAAAGAACACATTGTAAATAAACAGTACTGTAATTGGTTAACACATTCATTTACAATTTAAAAAAAAAAGTCACACAAATATTTTCTAGAGACGTTCAAATATAGAAGTAAGAGTCACTGAAGAATTTTTTGTTACTAAAATTACTTGTAAAAGTAATAAAAATTAATTGAAAAAATTCGTGACCCAACGTGCGTACATACAGAGTATTAAACATAAAAATAAAATTATATAATAAGCATAAGTAAGAATATCTCAATCAAAAATATTTACTTTCTCTGATTCGTAATTGACAACTGTGTGATATCGATAGAAAAACTTAAAAAAAAAGAAAAAAAAACAGAAACGCTTGACATTGATTATAATATTCATCGAGTATGAGCGCGACGCACAAATCTTCTCAATCGTTCAATGGCGACAAAAGGAGTTATGCAAACTTGTAACGATAGAAATAACGTTCATTATTTAAATGTATATTGTCCGACTGATGCAAAAAACTATTCGCTAATTGTTTGAAGAGCTGACGAGTAGCGCTTTCTCGTTCACATCTTGAGTAACATTGCTTGCTCATTATCGCGAATAGGGTCTAATTGACACGGCAGCTTGACAAAGCTGAGATTCTCATTACATGCGCAAAGATCATTCGTGTGCTAAACGTGAAAGCGAGCCATGCCGTAACGACGGCGGCGTGTAATAACGCGGAGGATAATGAAGGCGATCGACGCCGTCAACGAGACAGCGTCGCGGAGCGCGGAAATAAAATAAAAAGCGCGGAACAACAATCGGGCTCTTCCAAGCGATAAAATCGTGAATGATTTATTGCAGCACGTCCCGTACGCGGAATTGGCAAATTTGCGGGAAATCGACCAGCGAACGAAAGACAAGACTATAATCGCCAATGCCCGCTGCTTGCAGGGAATAGCTCTGTCGCGCAGGAATTTCAATAGTCGAAATTCTGCCGTCGCTCGAGATACGCTTACTTTACCGAAACTGTCGATTTTACCGGAAATCTCGTTACTGATATCAATCCGTGTGACCGAAGAGAAATTTGAAAATCACCAAAGCGCTCGATGAATATCAATTGGACGAGTCAAGCGTTCCCTGAGATATTGGCTCGTCCTGAGATATTCTCACATTTCTCCCTGCACATTCAGCAGCAAACGTAATCGTATGATTTCGCATTTTAATTTTTCAATATTAATCACTCAATCAAAGAATAAAATGTATAAGAGCAAAAAGAAATAAAGTTATAAATATAAAAGACTCTCTTCACCGCTTAACTCAATATCAAAAATAACAAATTTTAATTAAACGTAGAGAAAAATATAGATAGTGAAACGCAGCAACGTCAATATTCCCAAAATATAACAGTGAAAGATATCCGTATCTTAAAATTAATTACGATCCGGAATCGCATGAACACGGAACACCTTTTTCCCAACCAATATAGTCTCCATCACTTCCTACTAACATAGATATAACTATATAATATACATATATAGGAAATCGATAAATAATATGTGAACATCTAGGAAACACATTGTTTTTTTTTATCAAAAGATTAATCTAACATTTGTCTTTAATATAGATTCTACTTCTCGTTGGAATAAAATCATACAATGCTTGAATAATCTCTAATGGAATATTGTACTGTTCTTTTAGCAGAACATCAGTCACAGTTATATAAATGATATTGGAGAAAGATATTTGATTCTGACATTATTTTTTTCAAAATTACGCTCTGTTCCTCAAAACCGCAACATATTTTCTGATCAGCACAATTGCCTGATTTAAATATCATGTCATATCATATCGAGTTATTATGAGCAGTTTTAAAGGCCAGAGTAAACAAAAAACTAATTTTCTCTTCTAATATCTCTTGAAAGATTCTCCTAGAAAAATGGTGTAACAATGCATTGGTGATTATTGTATAACGTTATTCCCCAAACAAGAATAAAATCTGTATTAAAGACAAATGATGAGCCAACCTGTTATTAATAAAAGAAGTACAGTGTATTTTCTCTAGCTGTTCACATTATTTTGTTTACCCTCTGTACGTAACATAATGGTATTACATCTATGTTATACAGCAGTTATATCTGAGTTTGCTTCACGCGAATTGACAATATTCATTTTGCATTTAACTGTGCATGAGCAGTCCATACTTCCCAATAACGAATAACTCACCGTCACTGAGATGAATAAACTTGCAGGCGGGACGGTTGCACACTTGTCGATTAAAATCTTGGCACACCGGGAGGGTGTCCAGTAACTGAAAGAAAATGTGCCAGATACTCTTATAGCGGATGAGATCGGCGAAGTGAACAATTTGCAAAAAAAAGAAACTTATAATACCTCACATACACACACACACACACACACACGCTCTTGCGAAAATCATTCACGCACATAAGCATACAATCGTATCTCACATATCATTCTTTCTCTTTCTCTCTCGTTCTCTCATTTAGAATTGCTTGAAAGTACCAATACCCGATAATTTAATTCATCTCACACCAGCATCGAAATGGATTTGAAATACGAAATGCTACGACAACATTACTCATTTATTTTTATACTCGTTAATCACAGAATTAGTTTGTACATGCATGGCAATCTTAATCACCGGGTAAGTGAGGAATAAACATCGCTGTTCGATACTTCTCACTAAATATTTTACGTACATGTATATCTGTGTTCATCGGTATTACCGAGAAATTAATCAAATATCAGTGAATTGCAGTAATTGATTTAACTGCAGTAATTAAGCAAGGAAGCATTACAAAATAATTCTTTTTCCTCTTTCTTATTTTAAACTATTTTAACACGTTACACGAGTTCTACTTGTTAATTAAAAATATCGGGTGTCTTGGTAGATTTCCCAGCACTCCTACGATCACCGAGATCTTTCGCACTACAACCACGCACTTCAGATTCTTCAGTGTTAGAGCATATTCATGGTTCATTACATGCTCTAAAAGACCGATTTGTATATGGATATTAATTAATTGCTACCGATGTGCGAATAATCAGCGCGGTCAGGTTGATACTCGAGACAAATGATTTCTCAAGCGACACTTTTTCTGAATCGTGATCGATTAATTATAGTAAAAGCGAAATAAGAGACGACCGTCGAGTATTCGCACATACGAATTAAGTGATAAATTTGCAGTAGAACTTTTGTTTTAAAACAGGACATTTCCTATTTTGGTATGTATATATTGTGGTGTAAAATTAAAATAATTCTAATCGACTGCAACAGAGTCTGGCATCTAATCGTGTTAACTCTACCGAATGGATACAATTACGGTTTGCCGGGATTTGCAAAATTGGTTTGACTTGGGCTAGAATTAAGGGAATTCGTATTGTGTTTATAACGCGTGCCGGTTGTGTGTGTGTGTGTGTGTGAGAGACACTTTCGTTATGCTAATCGTGATATTCCGGACACAATGTATGCAAGGAGCGCGCCTAGAAACAAGGATATATTTGATTCGCAAATTTCATAGAAAATCCGAGAAAATCATACGTAAAAAGTCTACGAATCTCCAACTAAAATGTTCAGCATAATATAACGTTGTCACGTTCGAATATTAATTTCGGCCGTGATGCACTCGATATACTTTCATGCGTAATTACTACCGTACGTATCCTATATGCTGTGATGAAAATTATACAGAATTTGCGAATCAGGTTTGGAAGCCCTCTTCTCGGCGGGCCATTCAGCACAATGACAAGACTGAAATATTCATGTTAACAAAATATGGGAAAGCAACGGAAAGATCTGGCAGGAATGTCCGAAATTCTCTGCGCTTTTCGCTCTCGCTCGCTCTCTCTCTCTCTCTCTCTCTCTCTCTCTCTCTCTCTCTCTCTCTCTCTCTCTCTCTCTGTCCGTCACTCTCCGATCGAAAACGATGCTGGATATCGACGTGATGTAAACCCGGTTTACGCGAGATAAGAACGATAATTACATATATAAATGTGTGTATGTATATATATAATATGTATCGTATATAATACGCGACTGCATATACCGTTAAAACGCACCGGATGTATCGATGCAGGCAAGAAAGTGTTTCCGCGTTTGAAGCCGTTCCTTCGAATTGCGAGCGAGCAATATTTTTCGCGAGCGCGAATATAATTCCACATTTAACAAATGGCAAGTGGAAGAGAGAAAGACACAAATGCGAGTTGTAGAACATTGGCTATCGAAAGAATACGAATATAAAATGAACCCAAGTGAAGCGGGAACTCCACCCAGCTACAGCTACTGTCCGTTCCTTTTATTGTACCCATCGGCAAAAGATGTATGCATATTATATGTACACACACACGGAAACACACACGTACACTCGTATCTAAAAGAATATTATTCGTATATCCGAAATATATATAAGAGACAAATGCAGCAAATAGAATAAACATCAAATTCCAGAGTACGGTTTTCGTGTTAGCAAAACGTTAGGTCAAAGCATTAACAACCTACCAGACAGATATATACGAAAAAATAAAATTGAATAAAAAAAATAGAACTTATTAAAGAAACAAGGTATAATCGCGCGAAAGTATACCATAGGCTCACCATAGAAGCGTGCAAAATATACGAAAATGTATCACGAAAAAAATAAGTAACGCTAATAACTCATTTCGTCATGTAACTCTCGACAATCTCGGCAAAAGATTATCCTGCGCACTCGTAATGATCATGATAATAATAATAATAATAAAGTTAACGAAAGTTAAAGAGATCGTAAACATAACATTAATAAGAATGATAACAGTCATAATAGCATTAATAGCAACAGTATAATAATAATCGTAATAATAACGCTAGTAATAAGTGGTTTAACCATAATATTAACCATTATAATTATAATAAACAATTCTTGCAATTGCATAAGAGATAACTCGCTACGAACACAGAGTCTGGTCATGCAAATAATGGCCCGGGAGAAGGGGGATCGTTGCTTGGGTGATTATCGGTGTTAAAAGTCGATCGCGTCAAGTGTGATAAAATGATTGAATCTCTGGCTCGCGACAACGACGACGACGACAACGACGACAACGACGACAACGACGACGACGACGACGGAGTGGTGACGACGAGTGGTCGTGTATCAGCGATGATAATAACAGTGTCATCACCCAAGCGTTAATGTGCTGCCAAAAGCCGGCCCGCCGTCGGTTTGGTTCGCGTGCGTGAATTACAGGACCGAGAAACACACACATCCACTCACTACTGAAGCTACGGAAGAAAAGAGTCCTCCACGGGGTGATTCACGCCAGCGAACCAAAGTGAGGAGAGCGGCTGCAGTGGCGAGAAGGGGGGAGAGAGGGGGTCGGGAGGAAAATTGGATAGTCAGCGGTTATCGGCAATATCGTATAATATGGATGTGGGATGTCGTAAGCCGTCAAATTAATAATATTCTACTGCAAATAAGTTCAACACACTATGTCAACTGCGACTCCGCAACCATAACGACAGAGCTAGCCAAAATATGTATGGGTAAGAGACTATTCGATAGATGCGCAGCGATCGGCAGATCCGATCGTTTTCCGTGCGCGGGGAAAGCTTTGTCACAATGGAAATGATGATTATGGTTCGAATAACGGTCGGAACTTAAGCTCGCACGCGCTTCTTTATTCCATGCCCATGTATACTGTATTCTGTGCCTCGCGGTCGGAAACGTTAATTGCGTCGAAAGCAATCGGTGTGCAAGCGTAATAGACACGTTCTTTGATCGAGTAAGCGGAAATGAGCGATTCAACTGAAAGCTGCGTGTATTTTTGCTCTAAATCGTGACAATCTTAACTCTCGAGTCGGTCGAGATCGATCCGAGGAGGCAGGCGTATCCGTTCGTTAAAATTACTCAAATTCTGTTCGCTTTGACTTTTTTGGCAGGATAGCATCACTTTTCGCAGCTATATGCTAATTCGGAAAGCAAGAGCGCAAACGCGTAACTCATAAACGTCCTAAATGGAAGAACAGTGTTATACGTCAATGTTCCGTCGCGAAAGCCGACTCTTTCACAGCCCTTTTGAATATACATGTCGTGAATCACGCCATTGTCATTGCTTAATGAAATTGCGGACAGCTCCAGCGAAATAATTTACCGATTTCTTTATAGAATTCGAAATATTTTCCTATTCTAATAATTATGCATTCGACGAACTCGTGTACACGCACGACGCATTTGAATTCGGAATTGCGGAGAATATTATACGAATTTTATATATATACGAGTATATCAACGCGGTGCATGCGATATCCACCAGAGGACATGAATCACTGAATTCTTTAAAAAAAAATGGTCAAATAATTGCCAAGACTCTTGCTTAATGTGATTGGCAAAGTTGAATAACTTTGAAAACAATAAAAACGCTTGATATTTAAAGGTAGACTTTTTGTAGCTCTTTTGATACACTTATAATTATATATACATATACAGTCTTAATTATATATTTCATACCATAAAATGATTAATAAAATGATTAATATAAAGTGATACGATCTTACGTGTAAAAAAAAATTAATTTTACATATATTAGAACAGAATTTAATTTTGAAATTTAATTCTTAATAGATTTAAAATTGAACACTTTTTTTTACCTATTTGTAACATCTTCAAATAGAAAAAAAAAACAAATGTTCATCCCGATAGGATAACATTTATTAAATTATATAACAAAATTTTATATAAAAATTATAATTTACAATGATTCAGATATAAGATAGATTTGCAAAAATAGATAATGTAGATAAAAATTAATCTTTTGTTAATCTTCATCAAATTATTTATAAATTAATAACTGCTTGCGCAATAAATTTCGAAATATTTCGATAAACTATGACAAATCATCTTGATGGTATATTAAATTAAATTTAGAAAGAAATTGTTTAAGAAGTGAAAAATATTTTAACTGTATTATGTATAAAATATTCAAAAATATAATCAATATACATGTTTACAAAAATGCATAATTATTCCTAAATTATAATGTAGAAATATTGTAGCATGAAATATTATTATTTAGCATAGTAGCATTTTAAATAAATAATCAAACGGTTTTTAAAAGTGTTGTAAAATATTTCTACTTCAAACTTAAATTTGTCTAACTTTTGACAAATATTATTTAGAAATTTTATTTCAACAAAGCTGCTGCGTTGTGGCGTATCATCTTAGCGCAATTATTGCAAAATTTTCATCTATTTAAGATGCCATTATTGTGCAATATTTGTTTAATGTGCTTATCGGGGCAACACTTCTGAAATAAAAGTCATCCAATTATGCCAAGCAATTAAAACAATAGTGATTATTAAAAAATATGTATAGCAAGAGAGATTCATAATTCTCACATGGAGGACAATTTTGCGAACTCAGAATGTATTTCATGCCCTCCAGTTTCTCGATACGCGCTCCCTTAATATTATAATATTAATGAGCATGCAGTATACACGCCCGACACTCGTAACAGCTGTCCATATCGTAATTGCTACTTGCGGTAAGATGCACTGCGAGAGAGAAAAAAATAAACAAATAGATATTGAAGCGTACAAGGGTGGAAGTTGCTCTCAGACGTAGCATTAGATTCAGTCGTAACGAATACAAAAGAAATATGTTTAAAAGACATCCCGACAATATCCTCATCCACAAATAACGCGCAACGTTAATCAGACAAGCGGTTCAAGACAATGGCATGATAGATATATAATATGTATATGTATAATATATAGATACATGGCAAACCGTTTAATATGGCAAAAGTACTAATCATACTAATTACTGTATAAGAAGCGTGCATCTCTTTCTTCGTGAATAGGTTTATCGTGTGTGCACGTTGTATACGTATGAGTGTGTATGTTTGTTGATTTGTATGTGGGGGGGGTCAAGGGGGGGGGGAGCGAAGGTGACGACAACGCTTTCGAAATAGCATAATAATAATTATTGGTATAATAATAATAGACAAACACCAGATAAGGCAGTGGTTATTCGCAGTTATAGTTGCGGTGAGCAGTCGTGAGGGAGATGCCCCCGAAAAAGCTACGTGTTAGCCAAGGTTACCGAGAGATGCGGATTACAACGTTTCGCTCCTCGAACGAAGAAGTGTAAAAGTTCAAGTTCCCTGCCATTCTAAAGCAGTGCATGAGAAAAAAAGAAAGCTGTCCATTCATCGAGCGATATCCGCGATAACATCCTTTTCCCTCGTTAACCTTGAAGGTTAGCAGCAATTAAAGTTCGAGCTTGCATCAGAGAGCGCCACGTAATTTCCAACTTTTCAAATTCGACGAGATTACCCCGCAGAATCGATCTGGATGGAAGGACACGAGAGCGTTGCAACGTGTACAAGCTTCATCATTCGCGCAATGTTACGCAGTAACAATGCGAAAATGAGGAAGATAATAGCGTACGGGATTCCACGAAGATTCCAATCAGTCGTGGCTTCGCGATTACAATCTTCAGGGAATCGAATGTCGAGCAAAGGGATCAGCATGGCGATACGCATGCACGCTAGAAATTCTCTCACCCGGTTACCCGAGCGACGCTTGTGATGCAAATTCGAGACCGGATAAAAAACTGGTTACAATAATGAGTCTACCTGTCCGCAGCTGTCTGTGTAGACGACACAGTGAGCGTTTTGGGGGACCATTTGGGCCCCGACAGTGGCTAAGGCTGCTAAGGCGATCCACATGCAGCAAACGAGGCAGTGTTCGTACGGTATTTTTTTTCAAGTATCGGTTTTTTTTTTTTTGGTGGTCGTTCATTACCACAGTCGGTTGAATTCGGTGGAGAAGGCACCAGATCAAAGGAGACACGCGTGAAGCGTGTCCTCGGAGCATCCAGGTACATGTACGACAGTGAGATCGAATTCGTTTTATCATTCAGTTCCAAAATTTTTTATGCGTACCATTCATTTAATTTTGCGTGTTTGTTATTATTGTTATTATTTTTTTTTTTAATTAAGCACTCCACGGTGGAACATGATGAGTCGTCGGTTAAATTGCAGTCGCAGCCGTTCGTCGTCCCGATAAACGCGCCGGTACGCGAGTAACGAGTGAAAAAGCGCGAGAAAAATGAAAGCGTAAATTACGGAAAACGAAAGTGTAAATCGTCGGCTTGTCGTCGCGCCCGTCGTTTATTTATTATTATTATTTTTTTTTTCGAGTTCGTTTACACGCATGGTCGTGCAAACGAGGAGAAGGGAATTTCGGAGCGTTGGGTGCCACGCGTGTGGGAGCGCGCGAACGTACGTGTGTATTCGGGCGCGCAATATTATACACATTTTTAATTCGCTGAACGGCGGATGCATGTACCAGGGTGTGCCGCACAGACATATTAATTCCGATTTTGTCCAACATGAGGGCATCGAGATTTGATGGGCGGGTATCGAAATAATGTGGCGGCGGTGCACACATACCAAGCCAGCATTTCCAGGATATATATATATATTCATCATCGGTAATATGTAATATATATATGTGTGTGTGTGCGTGTATATATATATCGAAAATATAGGAGATTACATATAGATGTATGCACGGCCAGATAGAGGCAAAATCGGGAAAAATCAATCAACCAGTCGGAACCGAAGCACGTGATAAAGCGGAGAACAAGAACGCATGTGTCAGGTCGCCGCCACCCATTCACGAATATATGTATATGTATATGTGTATATATATATATATATATATATATACAAATATAAAATCAGTATATTATCATATCGTTTATTTTTCATTTTATCACCGCGGGCCGCCATTTTCGAGTCGCACGACGATGTTCGAGTCCGTATGTCGTTTTATTTCGTTCATTCGTTTGCCAAATATTTATCAAACGATTCAGCGTGGCCACCAACGAACGAAACGAGATCGGCGATTGTGAGAAACAAAAAAAAAGAAGAGGGAGAGAGGGAAACGGGAAGAGGAGAAGCACCGACAACCCATCACCATAGTTTCGTCCATGATTGGTTAACGAACGCGAAAAAAATGATTGACGATTTTGCATCGAGTTTTAAGTGGCGTGCGACCAACGATATTGACGATCCGTGCGTACGCGTTTTATTATTACATATTTGTCGTTTATCATGAAGAATAGTTTTGCGAATAGACGAGGAGGAACGTTTTGTGTTTTTAAATATTAATTAAATAATGTAGCGTATCAATAATTTTTTTTTTTGTTTTTTTAGTTACGAAAATGTTCGACGTACGAGCAGGAGAATTGTCACACAATCGCCACATGAGTGTAATTCGATCGAGGCAGGGGCAGGGATCGGACGGGAGCCGTCGCACAGGTCGTGGATGTTTCGGGAGATCAATTAGAGGATTGGATCGGCGCCACGTAGGCCACACAGGACGTCGGGATCGCATCGGTCGTGTCGGGATGAAAGCGTTGGCAGGGGTAGTGGAAACGGTGAATTTGCACATGGTGAATTTTCGGTTGAAAGACGCGTGCGATGGGGTATCCAGGCGAAGGCAAGCATGAAACAGAAAGTTGAAAGAGAGACCATGAACGATCGCGCTTCAACATGCACCAGTGGCGTGTGTGTGTGTATATATGTACATATATATGTATATTATATACGTATATATATAGATATTATTACACGTGTATATACACTTATATACACGTGTAATACATATATGTATTTGGCTGGCATACATTCGTCTCGTACAGAGCCTGTCGTTAGAAGAGTCGCACGCGCACGTCGATTCATTTCTTGCGCTGCAAACGAATGAAGAGGTATATATGGCACTGCATAGTACAACAAACTATACATGTCTAACAACCGTGACTGGGCGCCGAATAAGTTGGCCACAGACAGCGAAACCTTCGAACGAGTACGCTCTCGTGCATTTCTCTATGAAGCTTTGCGTTTCAAGTACACCGTGTGTCGCATGCGCTAGTATAAGTGTTTTATATCGAGTTTTGTCGAGGTGACAGTTTTGACCAGGCAAATAGATACAGATGACTTCCCATTTGGAGCGATCGATGTGCATTCCCAGAAAGTATCAAACTCATGTGTAAAATCAAAATTCGCTTCGCGAGCAAAATTGAATCCGAATCTTCTTCCTTCGTCATTAATTCTTAAAAATCTCTGATTATATAATATTCACGTGGCTGGACTCATTTTCCAATAAGTTGAAATTCTTTACCAGATACAATAATAACCGGCTGAATAAAGTTGAAGAGATTAATCTGAAAGTTTAATCTTTTTAAATCTTATTCATTAAATTACTCCTCGTTCGCAGTTTATTTTACCATTTTGTTCTCAGATCTCGAATCTCACCGTTTTTTTCTTTAACTCTGTTAATTACCGTAATGAACATTTTTAATTGAAACATTCCATTACATGCGTCAAGATAAAGATAGATTATTCATCGTACTTTCCGGAGAGGTGTGTCGCAGCCCTTCCAGAAATTTAAATATTCTCGTCCGTAAATTTGATTTTCACGTTAATCTCCGGGGAATGCACTCAGCACACAAATCGGGGGCTACTTATTAAACTAGTATATGTACGGAAAAGACGCAGAATGCTGAAAGTAAGCACATAAAATCCGTACCTCCTACAGAGTATGTGATCCTGTGCCAACAACACTCTATAAGAAAGTAGTCTATTAAATATATTATAGAATATAAGTACAATTAAATGACGATGGAGCTAAAGCTTGCATATGTAATACAATAAAGTGCTACTGCGATACTTACATTGGAAAGAGTGCTGCATGTCGAGTTTTAATATCGGCGCAGGTATGCGGGTATGCAAGAAGCGTCGCTTGCGTTCAAATTCTTTAGCGCAGAAGAAGATAGACAGCGATATACATATGTATATATATATATAAATATTTATTATTATTAAGGCGAATATTCTGGTAAGGATCATGAAGATGGCTATATTACAAAAGCACATATATATAACTTTTATTAGCCGTGGAGCGCAGCAAGTGAGACTTACTCGTATTACAGTACAGCAGAACTACTACTAGAACTTTTTCCGGAAACCGCGGGGCGTTTCTCTCTCTCGGCTTCTGTCGATATAAAGTGCTTCGACGCGCGACAAACGAAACAAGCGGTAACTAGACAGCCGCCGTTCGACCATTAGTAGCGGGAGAGACCCAATCACTCTGAAAAATATACTTTTTTCCGCGTACGTCCATCATTTGCGTTCGCGAATCGTTCGTTGTATCCGTAGGATTAGAGAGCGGCAGCAACGAACTGTCGTATCGGCGCGAATATGGGACTGCGGTTCCGGGTTAATTTGCTCCATGCATGAGCGCAGAAGCATAAACTTTCGTTTACGTATTTGCGTAATTGCGTTTGCTTACTCGACACGTATACGTATGCAGTCGCATAAACTGCATTCGTCAAATTGCATCATCGGCCATCCTGAATTCTTTTCTTTTTTCAGACGGCTGCGCTGCCCTCGTCGCAGCCGCAATATCGCGGCCGAACAGAATCCGTTCGGCAAACGGTCGATACGTGGCGCGCGTTTGTAATCGCAGCGACATTATGCCGACGACGTAAAAGAGAAGACAGCCCACGTTATATTTGCCGATTTGCGATTCGCTGCGAAACAGCTCTGCCCGCCGAAATACGTGGCGGAAGCGGCAAACGAAGCGCGACTAGAAGCAGCTAGCAAAATTATTTTGCTGCGATAAAGTACGAGGCTGTAACTGACGAAATAAATTTTTAGTCCTTTAGTTTTACTTTTTCGTCACAACATTACATGTATGGCTGTTGCTTTCTGCGGCATTGTATGAAAATGTTTTCACAATTTATTATAACACTCTCTTTTTCTCTCATTCTCTCTCTCTCTCTCTCTCTCTCTCTCTCACTCTCTCGTTCACTCGCTTTCTCTCCATGAATTGTAAATGTTACACCAAAAGAGACCAATTGTTGATAAAAATGTCATTTACTGCCTCTTAACTTATCGCGCAGTTGCGTAGCATCGTTACGATTTGTGAAGATCGATGACTCCAACATCGCGACGACAAATTGTCTCTGAAATAAAATTCTACGTAGTAGTGCGCGCAAAGCGATTACATTTTGGAGCTATGATCTTCAGCTTTTACGTCAAGATTTTATATATTTACAAGAGGCTCAATGTGCCAAGCATTATGGAAGAGCTCATTAGGCACACACGCACATCTTACGCAGGCTTAGCGATGAGTAAACAAAGAAAGCTGGAAGGGAAGGCAGCGAAAGGAGCGCAGGATGATGAAGTGGGGACGTATCAGAGTAATTGAAAAAGGTCGCAATAAGTGAAACGAGTCCGTTATATCACATGCTTTAATTATAATCAATATCGGAATAATAACTTTTTATATTTTGAACAATTCTCTCGTATTCTATTTCCAAGGATCCAAAATTTCAAATCGTCTCCCGGCAATACAGAAGCCGTGTACTGCGAACGTAGCGTAAATAATATATCGGATTCCATCGGGGTGAACATCTCCGCGCGAATCTAATTTACAGCCGTGCCTTAAAACTCCATTCCTTCATGGCGTACGTACGATCACCGACCGAAATCAACGTAAGTAGGAAACTTATATCGCGTCCCGAAAATTCGTTCTTACCCCACGTTCGAAATATACGACTTGCGAGAGCACGATAAAACGCGATAAGAGCGCCGACCTTCTTCTCGATGACGATCAACCATCTTTGCCGGGGGAACGGAGCTTGATGTGGCGATTGTATAGAATCACGGGATCGAGAGGCGAGGGATCGATGTGTTATCGGGAGAGTGATCGGGAGATATTAACATATCCAGATCCAACTCCTCCGTGCCTCAAGAATGTCGCAACTAAAGCGCGGGGAAAAGCCGTGAGGGTGTGGAGGGTTGAGGGAGGCATAGGAGGCGTAGAAGATTACGGGAAAGAAGTGACAAAAAAGAAGAGGACAGCAGAGTCGTGAGTCGTATGGCACTCTTTTTACGGTGTTCGCCATAGTAAAAGCGGCTAACATCTACGTGGTCTTAAAAAAAAAAAAAAAAAAAAAAAAGAGAGAGGACTCGCGTGCTTGGCGTAACTCGCGTGCTCCCGGCGAGTGAGAAGAAACGTCGCTTACGTCACGGATCGCGGGGAAAATTAATTCCGCGACGATTCGCAGACGATACGACGATGCAACGATGGCTAAAAGAAATTTCGCCATGGGCACGCGAACGTGGCGAAGGGACGATCCCCGTTTTAAGGGTGTCCGCAGGTACGCAAAAAAACGTCGAAATTAATAACTGTAACTGATCCGCGCGGTAATATAATATATATTGCGATCGGCGTGATGTCGCGCGAACAGCGTGACGTAACACCGAAATAATGATAATAAAAATTTGAAAAAAAAAAGGTTAAAAAGAAAGTGGTTACGATACAAGCACCGAGTCGAATAGATTTTGAATGAGAGGAGATTAAAAACAAGGGAAGCAGGAAGCGAGGCTAAGACTGTGAGCAATAATGGGCGCAATATCGAATAATACACAAGTATATATACATATATAATATATATATATATATGTATAAATATAAATATTACAAGGGATTAGCGAGTCTCGGGAAGTTCTGTTTCACTTTTCTTTTTTATCATAGAAAGAGATGAAATAAGAAGAAGCATTAATAAAACAAATATTCATGCATTTCTCAAGCATTATTATTACAAATACTGGCTGACTCCTTGACAAACCCCGTGAGCGTGCACGCGCAAAAAAACGCATTCGAGACCGACGAGATCGACTACATCTCTCTATCTCGAGTCGGCGCAAGCTGTCGCGTTTCATCACTTTTCGTCGTGCCTCGCGCGAGGACGATGTTAAATCCCGATCTGTCGCATCGGCGCACACACATACAATACGCGCGAGTACACGCAACACGATGCGGTGAATTACTTTATTACGAACGGATGAATTCGGACAGACTCAAGGTAGACCTCGCGCACACGCGCGCGCGTACAATTGTTTCAAGATGCGCGCGAACTTTTGCATCTACATTCCCGAGATCGTGCGTAATGTACTCTCGACATATCGATATGTGTGAGCTCTGGGTATGCGTGTATATATGTTTACATACGTATATGTATAATAATGTACAATGAGAAGAATTATAAGAGACAGTACAGTACACAATAATAAATACTATCTGATGCGTGTATAGTTATAGTCGTAAAACGTTTTTTCTCTCTCTCATTCTCGTAATTATAGTGTATTCGAACATGTGTGTGTATACGTGTATATGTGGTTATGTATATACACAGAAACATAGTCCACAAAATAATTTCCTGTGCGTGTAGTTCGGTTTACCTTGTGGATTATGTCCATCTTTCCTTCCTTTCGTTGCATCGCGTTAACTTATATATGCAACAACGATTATACGTAACGTGTCCGTGTGTATATATGTAATTTATCTTAATAAGAGGGTATATAAATATAATTATATATTGTGTAAGTTTTTCATTCTTTTTCTTTCTTTTTTTCCTTTTTTGTTATCGTAGTGCTTCGCTCCTGCGTCGCGTGTCTAAATAAATTGTAGGCATTTGTTGTAGACGTGTCCTCTGTGTGCAATGGTGTATAGAGTGCAAGGGGAAGGCACTTCCGCTGTTTTGCCGATGTCACACCGAGAACACGGGATTGCGTCGCGTTCATCTCACCGCGTACGAGACACACCCTACACTAATACATATCCTTTAAAAGAATACACTCTCCTCTAGTAAAATATAATGAACATTCTTATGGAAGTACGTAGTAGCTTTGCGATAAAAGAATCACAGTTCTAAGGAAACATCTTACTACATTTGATGCAACAACGGCGACGACCGATCGAACGATCACTCGGAACGATCGCGTCGGGCCCAGAAAACGCGATTCCGGGTTTTCGGTGTGAACTTAAAAAAAAAAAAAAAAAATCAACCACCCTCTCGATAATGTACGTATATAATTTGTAGACATCAAGTTCAGGAACCCTAAAAGTGTCGGTCCGTAATCGGTATTTCAGGCTCGATCCTATCGACTCACGCTATCCTTGTACCTTATAAAGTTGTCGTTAAGTCGAATACGGAACTTCATCGCGCATCATCGCCGAATCCTTCGGCTTGTCCAAGGCCGTTAGGACTTTGCTTATGGATTAAAGTATTATATCGTCATCGTCTCGAGGCCCTTTAGCGCCGATGACGTCACGTATGACACCATAACGTGTGACGCGTGTGGCATCATAAGTACCAGATCGTGAGTTCCAGGTGGACGCCATACAAGGCACTGAAAGGGCTAATTTTACTATGCTCCAGTGCCACGCGCATGCGAGAACGGTGTGTGCGTGTACGTGTGTACGTATAAGTGTAATACATTACATATTATCACATAGGATCGCCGCACGCGCGCTCTTATCGTAAAGATAGAAACAATTTCTTCCCTCTGGGAAATAGGCGCCTTAATAAAATTCTCTTGGTTACCAGTACAAAACGGCCTCCAAGAGTTTTCTCGCGAAGCGTTCGTTATGGAAGACCCCATGATACCCTTGAGAATTCTCGATTCTGGCTTACAAATCTCAGTAAAAATCTATCGTCAAAGCAAATAAAGTTCAAACGTTAATTGCAGTTAGTAATTCGTCGATATTATATTAATATACAAGTTACGAACGTTTTCAAAAATATGTAGATTTAAAAGAAAAAGACAACCCCAGTTTAGACCGTGGAAGAGATAACTGTCAAGTAATTAGTCCAATATCATTGAAAGATGTTCATCATACAATTGTATGTAAAGTAAGAAAGATAGGCAATATTAAACAAACAGGCGAGATATCTTTCTCCGAAGTCTATAAGAGTGTTTATATGCTAAAATTACGTATGTAATGTCTATATCAATTTATGATTCAGTATCCATAGACTGTTTTGCGGTTCGTTGTTATTAAAAGTTTAAAAGTCGCTAGTCTAGAATCATTACAAGTCTCATTCTACAATCTTGTGCGTTTTCTGCATAATAGGTGACACCTTATAACGCCTTGGAAGAAGTTGTTTCTAATACGGCGGAAGAACCGAAGGAATTGTGAGGAAATGCACTTATTCTCCATGTTCATATTCACATCTCGAGCCGGCGCCGAGAGGAGAGATACGACATTGTAATCCGAGTAAATTTAGCAATTGCAATTTGCCACGCGTCACGACCAGGACCAGGATTAAAACTAAAAAAAACTTTTTCACGAGAGAGAGATTTAAGATAAGTATATCGCGAACTTTTCGCATGGAGCGATAAAAGTACATTTCACTTGCATACGTTCCGGAATTCTCGGAAATACCTCACCTCGCTCTGTTCTTCCGCGTTTTCGTGTACACAAATTCCTGCCGTCGTACAATTCGTTTGCTCGGGTTTTTTTTTTCATGAAAATTATGATACGACCGGCCGTTTTGTTTCTTCTCCACCATACGTGCCAGCGAGTGTGCTTTCCGTACATGTATGTGTATATATATAGTTATATTTAATATATATGATATATTATATATCATATATTATATATTTAATTATTCTAAATAATTATATATAATATATATTATATATATATGTTAATATATATTATACATTAGTAAAATATATATGTACACAAACATTTTTATATATTTATGCATACAACTCTAACACATTACGACAAATATCTTTCAATTTCGTCCTGCATATAAAAAAAAAATTTATTTACAAACGCATATATACATATGTCTGCATATGTATACATGTATTTATGTTTACAACTATACATTTGGACTTAAACAAACTTTCAAATCACTGGCAGACACGTGTGAATGCGGACATGCGGAAGAGAGGAAAGTAGTTGCCAGTGTGAATACGTTTCCCCACGCATTTTCTCACATACGAATTGCCATCTCTTCACGCTAACACCGTATAACCGCTTTTCTCTCTTGCCGTTATAACGCGCGAATTAATAAAAATATATACGCAGTGTCTATCATGTAAGTCGTGTGAGTGTCTTAGGTGTAATGTTTGTGCGGTCGTGTACCACGATGCGCATGTGAACTCGTTTTCACTCCCTCACCCTCGAGGGGCAATAGTTTCTCTTTGCCGTCTCACCGCCTTCAAGGTTGGACCGACCATTTTTTTAATTCTCCCTTCAATTCCAAATACATCCGCATGTCCCGCGGACCCGCCGTTTCTCTTTTTTTCTCTCTCTCTCTCTCAATATTTTTGCGCACTTTTCTCTCATTCGGCTAAATGCATAAGCTCGTAGGTCGCAATTGACGAAGTTCACTGTGTGCTCCCCCGAATTGAATCCATCAGGACAGAAGAGTACGTTGTGTTCGAGCACGCTTACGCTAGAGATATAGATACGCTAAGTATAAAACAAATAACTATCCTAAATTCTACGCATTCTATTACATGACAACTAAGAGCCTACCGGAAGCGTCGCATCTTCCAATTAAATTTATCGTCGATGTGCAAGGTGTTTTTAGGAAATATATGTCGCCATACATAGACATAATATATATTCTTATATCTAAATCAAACGAAGAGACAGGTCAAGTCGATAAAAATTTTAAAACAATTTTCTTTAAAATTAACAAATATCACGCACGAGCCTCACGTATGATCCAAAATATATCATGCGATAACGAAAAAAACAGTTTTTGTGAATGCACATGATAAACTAAAATGTTAAAACCAAAGATAATTTGCGCGATTCCTTTCATTTAACATTACTTAACTTTCTTCCGTGACGAAGAAATAAAATAAAATTTTGAACATATTATTATAATATATAAACCGTACTAATAAAATAATCTAACTTCGGATAATAATTATTTCAAAAACTCTAATCGCGAACGTTAATTAACACTACGGACTTAAAGGCAAGTATCGCACATAACGTGACATAGGCCGAGTGTCGTTTTCATCTTCCTTGTACCGGACGTTATACGTTAAAATTTGGACGAATGGCTATAACACAAAACTTTATGTAATTCCGAAATAAAAATATTGCGATGCCGTTCTTACGGCGCAAATTGACTTATTTACAATTTTTCGCTTATCAAAAGAATAAAACGGAGCCATGTAACGACACGTAACATTTTCAATAGTTCTCTGCAATTAAAACAACTAGTTATCGGCAAAGTTAAAAACTATCTCTATAAAGTATATCGCAAATCGCTATTATTCTAGAAAAAAAAAAAAAGATCAAATAGTAAAATAGGCGATTAATGTAATCCGTGACTTCGGCCACGCTCTCAATTTTTCACAAGCTCTCTCCTTCCCTCGAACGCAGTCTTACCGGCAAGTCGAAATTTCCAGTCGAAATTAAATTCAGTTTAGAGATTTATTTCGACAGAAATAAGATCGGAACGGTAGTCACGTCTCCCTCAGTCATCTAAGCAAACAAGATAATATGACGGGAAAAAAATCCCGCGTATTTCTTCGCATCGTTCACCGTTCCTCATCGTTCACCGTTCCTCTTCTGCAGTTGTACGCTTATAACTCTCCAAATGGAATTGGGTCAATAAGGCACTGTTCACCGACAATGTCTGACTAGAAAATGAATCTATTTTCGGAACTTGTTTCTTTATATCAGCATCTCTCGTCTCGCAATCGCTCAACTGAATATTCCGTCCCTCTCGCGAACGAAGACCGATTTCCCGCTTCATGAGCATCGGCGATGGAGATTAATATCTTAGAACTGCACTTTTTGTCTTTTTACATTTTTTCGTTCCATCGATGTAGTCGATGTAGTCGAAGATTTAAATACGTGATTTTTTTTTTATAACATCGAATAAAATTAAAGCTAATAAATTGCAATTCGATATCTTGTACATGGTATAAAGAATGTATATATTATATATATACTCTATCTTTCTCTCTCGTTCTCTTTAAAACACTTTTATCAGCAAAATATAGACAAATTCAAATAACAACGTATGACAAGAAGTTGACTAATCTCCACTATGTAATTAATGCCGAAAAGTATAACATCCTAGGACTAACTCCCATTCGGTTATTGTAAACTAATGTATCAAATATTCATTTAGCTCAATTTTATAGATCTGCGGTACCTTATAAACCTTAAAAAGCTTTTCACTTCCACGAACGCTACTTTTACTTCTAAACGCGATTAGTCGTTTTCATCAATCTTATTGAGAGACTGAAACTACGAAACTACGAAAATACAATTGCGAAAGTCTATTCAGAACGTAATAATTGTTACAATTCCTCACTCGTCCCCGCAATTGAACGCTAATCGTAAAGATACTCTAGAATTATCTAAACTGCACCACTACCGCGATCGGTAAGTGGCAATCATCATCCGTAGTGACTATCGCGCAATCGTTCGCTCGTTCCCGCGAGGGAGAGAATGGAAAGGTGGTGCCCGAAGAAAGGAACGGCACACTCTCGTGAGAAGAGACGAGTCCTCCCGAGCCGATAGGCAGGAACGTCTTTACGACGTCTTCATCTTCTTGTACGGTTGCATGATCACCCCGGAGCTTGCGGGGATCGCTACTTGCGGCTGCGCCGCTATCGTCGCCGGATTGCCTATCTGCGGTATCTGCGGTACACCCGCGGCCGCTACCCCGGGTACGCTGGCTACTCCAGGTAGAACGGCATACGGATTCTGGACGTAGGGCGAGGTCTGTACGCCGGACATCGACGCTTGGACGTACGGATTTGGCAAGATCTGCTGCCTGATCAGGGAATATGGATTTAGGGGAGTAGCTGTGGGCGGCGGTCTGGAGTACGCCAAGATACCCGCGGACAGCGGTGAGGTCAAGGCGCCCGAGATACCGGCCAGACTCGGAATGACGGGTCTGGGAGTCCCCGCGGTGGCTTGCAGACTCGCTGCCGCCACCGCGGGATTCCCGGCGGCCGCCGCGGCCGGATTCACGAGGTTTTGTTTGTTCAGAGCGACGCCGGTGTAATTAAGCGCAGCGAGTTGGCCAATGCCGTAAGACTGGGAGGCCTGTGAAAGCTTGATGGCTTTAGCGTAATTTTTCTGGGCGACCTCTTTGGCGAGAGCAGCTGGATCGAAAGAAGATGGTAATCCGGTCATCCCGAGGCTGTTGAGCATGTTTAGACTCGCCATATTGGAGGCAGCGTTATAATTGGCCATAGAGGTCATACTCGTTATCGGTGACATATTCGCCATGGAGGCCATGGAAGCCATGGAGACCATGTTCACCATGCCAGGCATCGAGGTCAGACCGGCCATTGAGGTCAATGGACTCATCGCTGACGGTAGCGCCAAATGGCTAATTTGCTGCTGCTGCTGCTGCTGCTGCTGCTGTTGCTGTTGGTGTTGGTGTTGTTGCATCTGCTGCTGCTGCTGTTGGTGCTGTTGCTGTTGATGCTGTTGCTGTTGATGCTGTTGCTGTTGCTGTTGCAGCGTCGACGGACTCGAGTGATTCAATTCGGGGGAGTTACGCGCATTTTCGACATCGTGATTCTGCGTGGTAACCGGCTGCTTGTTACTGCCGTTACTATTGTTACTGTTATTGTCAGCGGTCGGAGCTGCCGGCGGCGGATTGTTGCAAGGATCCATCAGCACGCCATTGTTGGCGTCGGCGCAGTTATTGACTGTGGCGCCAGCGGCTCCCTGGGAGGAGGATTGCACCACCATCGCGTGATGGTTGCTTTGCACGTTCGGGGGTTGCACGACCGATTGGTTAGAGGTTTGGGTGGGTAGGGGTGATGTTCCAGTGTACTCACATGACACAGGCACGAAGGGCTGCTGCAGCTGCATTAACTGTTGATAGGTCGTCGCACCGGTAGGCTGATAGACCGGCACGCCGGACTTGTCGGCCGCCGGTCGTTTATACGGAACCATCCCTGGGAAGGCCTGCAAAAAGAATTGCAAAGAGATTTGCGATTAGAACGGGCTTGTGACGTGAGCGACGTGGCCATTCGAGCAGAAGCTTCCTCCGTGTGAAAGCCTCGACTCCGTTTCGGCCGGGGATACGATATATTGTTTTCTTTTGCGTGCTCATGAGTCTTTTCTTGATCCAGCCGTGCAGGGGACGTCGGGTTTGACGTTTTCCACGACGAAAAGCGCTCGAAAAGCCGACCTCTTTTTGTCCAACACAAATGAACTCGATCGTAATTCGTGACAAATTAGTATTGTAAGATGAGTTGATGCGCTGTTTACAGCGAGTCTTTCGTCTTCTTTGCGAAACAGCGATTACGTCGCGCATTGCGTCTTAGCGATATTATCACTGATTTACAAAGAAGAGAGAATAAGTGCTGCTATCCCGTTAAACTGATAATGCTCCAATTTAGGACGCTTGCAAATTTAATGAAAATTCAAAAATTTTGTACAATTTTTCTATCGCTGTAAAAAATTTAAAATTTCCTAGACAAATGTCTCTCCTAAATGGAGAGTCTCCTAAATCGTATTAATCGCGAGTATACGAACGGAGTGAATACGCGCGAAGAAATGGATCACAGCCGTATGAATTATGATTCAATGTTTAGGTTCTGCACTTACAAAGTTCTCGTAGTAGAACGACCCGACAGACTTCATGTCCATCTGCAACAAAGACAGGATCGGTTTCAACTAATTTCGAGGACGAGGCGCGTTGCGTCTGTATAATTGGATTTTCGAGACGGGAAACGAGAGTGGGTCGTGTCTCAAAGAAACGAGGGGCGTGAGAGGGGGGTGGGGGGGTAAACGGTGACGCGGTAGAGGAAGAGTATTGGACTGTAGTAGTGTATAAAAGTTGTGCCGATGACGCAGCTTGCGGCGACGTTCCCAAACGACGACGTTTCGTTGTTGGATAACTGCAAAATGTTTCGTTCGTTCTTTCTTTCTTTCTTTCTTTCTTTCTTTCTTTCTTTCTTTCTTTTGCACTTTTCCTCTGTTTCTACTACTGGGAGCGTGTCAGAAAGACCAGCCATTGTTAGTATCGAGGACCGTGCGCGGCTCGATTAAAGAGAGACCGTCGCCTTACGTTAATAAACGATCAAAAATACCGATTGGAAAAAAACTGCACTGTCGCCTTCCTATTAAGACTAGGTATTGCGAGAGCGAAGAAGCAGGAATCGCGCTGTAACAAATTGTCGATGCTAATGTCCGATCTGAAAGCTTTTCGTCCATTTTCGCGAGATAAATGCGAAGACAAATGAATCTTTTCTCCTTTGCGAGCAAAACGGAGAGACTGAAGAGAAAGACATAAAGAGGAAGAGAGATAGAGAAAAAGAGAAAAAGAAAGAGCAAGATCGACAAGAGATATTAATAAAAGGCGCAGTTGGGCTTGCGGCTCGGAGAACAAAAAGGCTTCGCGATACCGACGTAATGCGAAAGTTGCACAACACGGATTCACGAAAGCTGGTATAGAGGCTTGCGGTGATACTTGGTGAGCGGGCACTTTGGTAAGTCGCCTGCGAGAGACAGACGCGTGCGCAACAAAGAAGGGGCAGGGGGGGAGAAAGCCAAATCAAAATCTCTATCGAGGTGATAAAACACGTTCGAGTTAGAAGCTGCGGTAGACGAGATGCATAAGCTCAGAAGCTGACTTATAGTAATGTGGCCGGGGTGAAACATTATTGTCACAGCGGCACAGATACATACATATATGTATATGCGTGTTAACACGTGTTCCCGCGGTTTGCTCACCAACTCGAAGGACTCGGAGTCGTAACGACGCACGGATACAATTTTCAAGAACCGCGACTTTGCGTGCAGACTCCCCGGTTGCGCCGCAAACGACTCCGTACTCGCCTTTTGGCCGCCGTATGCACTTCGCCGCGACTAACTCAGAAAACAAAACGATAACTGCGAACGTTGCCAGTAAGCGTGTGCGCGAAAGCGAATCGACGTCACAATGCGTTTCGTTTGCTTGAGAATGTGCAATCGGTTATCACGCGAGAGGCAACGTGCCTTTTACCTCTTCATCATTCGGATCGAACGTTGCTGCCTACTAAAACTTTCGAAAACATATCCATGTATCGTCTTAGAAAAAGTTTCCGTCTAATTTTTCGCTTCTCCGATTACGTATTAACGATACAAAAAAAAGCGCTTTAGAATCAACACACTTCAAAATTAATAGAAAAGAAACCATGGCGTTATTTCTTTTGTAATAATAAATTTAGAGCCAAGTATGCGCTAATCAAAATTTGACTTTGAACTTATTACAACTTTTAAGAATTGAGTATAAATTTTTATCCAATTTTGACTTACATACAAATTAGACTACAATAAAGTTTATTTAAAGTTTGCTAAAAAAGAAAAAAAAATATGTCTCCATCTTTTTGCACCATAATCAGAAAACTGTCGACTTGAAATTCACCAAAGAAAATCCGTAATTCCCGTATCTTATAATACATCTTGTATGCGTACAGCGAAAATCCATTCACATTCACCTCGGTATTATCACGTTTCAAAATTTTCGTTCTGAAATATTGATACATTTCTGCAACAAGAGTTTGCATTCTTATGAATCTATATGGATTCCATGCAGGCACTTCTTCTTTCTCTTCGCGTATTGAAAACTCGCGTACCGAAAATACCGAGAAGTTATGCGCGCTTTCTGAAGGGAGCCTCTATTTGTACAGCGAAAATCCATTTTCGTCCTGGCGCTCGGAGTTAGAAAGTTGCACATGGATAGAATTACGTCTCAAACCCGAACGAATCTGTCGATCGCGCTTCAGAGGTGCTGATTGACAGTATTAGCGACGGAGAGATAGAGAGAAAGAGCGAGATATGTACGTGATATATATAAAGATAGAAGTAAAAGAAAGAGTATTAAAAAAAGTAGCGAGTGTATGTAAGCGATCTACAGTGCTCTTTAGCAGACTCGACGCGACTCTAACGAAGACAAGGGAAGCCGTCGCGCGGACGGCGAGTCTCTCGCGCGGTGCCTCGAAACGCGTCGCGGGCGACGAGGGTCCGATCCTCCGCGTTAAGAATTGCCAAAACTTCGGTCATCGTCCAGAGCGTCGAGGGGATGACGTAACGTCCACCATCACCTCGGTAGTCGCTTAAGCACAACATGCATCATCGGCGCAAGCTCAGAATTTACACAGATCTAACGCTCCGTAGACGCAGCACCGCGGTATGCGTGGATTCGTGGCATACCGCGAAAGTGCGAGCCTTTTAGGGCCTCATGACTCGCCCTCTTTACTCTCTTTTCCGTTTTTTTTTTCTTTTTCTTTTCGTGAGAGGGTCCTGATATACGGAGATTAGAGTCGACGGTTTCCTTACCGAGCTCGCATCGAAGCACGCGCGCACTTCCACATCGATACATTTGTATCCTTCGCAATCACAAAAACTTAATGAGTTTCATTAGTCCTTTAACGTTGAAAAACCTTCGGTAAATTTATTCGAGACTTTTCGATTTTGTTAAGCACTTAATTTTTTTTTTTTCATTGCGAACATTTTAATGAGGACCACACTCTCGTTGCTTCAATTTTCTTCAATTGTCAACATAACCCTGGTGGTCAAGTGCCTCGAATAAAATTTGTGTTAAAACAAGAAATCAATTGTTCACAATATATAAAGAGCATATTATAATAAGAAAGCCACACGCTCGCATAAAATATAGTAAAGAAACAGAGAGATGTCGCATGTCGCGACCAAACGTTAAAGGATTAAAGATAGGCATATATATATCATCTATAATCTAATTCGAATTTTTCTCTAATGTTTCGACAGTGCGTGCGTGTCTCGAAATGTAAGCGCGACCAACGAGCGGATGGCGATCGCGATGGAAAGTGCTCCTTTCACGCGATCGCGGATCCGCTAATTTCGCTGGCCGGGGAATCGCCAAGGGGTAAATGTATGTTAAATCATATACGATACTCGCTAGCCACGCTTAATGTGCCTCCGCATGGACACGACTTTGATGGAACCGCACTTTGCGCACCTCCTCGCAAAGAGATCCCTTCCATGTTCGCGATCATGTAAACGCGTGGCTAACGATCAAAAAAAAAAAAAAGTAGTAAGCGATCTATAAATACATTACGAGGCGTAAGCTCTGGTACGAACAACATTGCAACGAACGACAGTGGAAAGCAAAACCAAGAGAAAAAAAGATAGAGTCTCTAGAAATTTTTTTTTCTTTTTTTTTTACGTGATTGTCCTTGAAAACCGATGCGATATCGTGTGCAACCCAGAAACGATACGAGAATTTACGTTCGATGCTATATAAGCATCACGGTAGATGTTATGGTACTTGCGCTAACTCTTGCAAATCCTTTTGCGCCCACAATATCAGGTAAGTTTTGGAAAATTCACTTTAACTGAAGGCGAGTTTACTCGCGCGAAGCCGTACGTTTCATTAACGTGAAAGGATTCGCGGGGAAAATAAGTTTTGCTGAAGTATCTAAAACTGTAGCTAGATACGGAAGATAATTTTGTTAGACTTTTAAAATAAATACGTACAACATTCAAGCTGATTGCTGGAATGTTGAAATTTTTTGCAGCATTGCTCATTATACGTAATTATTTTAACGGTTTTTCAATCCTTGAAAAAAAAGAACTGGTAAAGTGTTTCAATAAACTGATTGCTATGTCGTGATATTTCACTCATGACTTTACATGATGCAGTGTCATCAGTTACCGACGTAGCAATCAGTTTGTTGAATCATTTCATCGATTCTTTTTTCAAGGAAACAAAATTATCTTCAGACCTATATCTAGCTAAATTTTTAGACACGTCAGCAAAATCGCTCTTCCGAACGTTCTTCTTTTCTTGTTATCGCGTGATGCGATTATGTATCACGTCGCATCACGCGGGTTCAATCATGACATCGTACGTGACGCCATTGGTATCGAAAACGTTTCTACGGTAATAATGTACATGATGGCACCGGCGTTGGACGGGTTTCAATAATGACGCCATACGTGGCGTCGCTAGGTTCATAGAGGTTCGAGTTATGGCGCCGTGTGTGACGTTATTGGTATTCCAGTATATACGATTCAATCACAACACCGTGCCGGCGCGAACGCATATCTCGTATCGTTGGGCTTACACCACGTCGGCTGCAAGGTGTCACCGAAACGTTTTCCGTTTTTCTTTTTATTTTCTGGCTGATAGAGAAAACAGCGGGACTCTTGTTAGAAATAAAAATGGAAGGAGCTAGAGCTCTAAGCGCGCTCGGCAGTGTATTCACAATCGCAATAACTGTACTCATAACTTAAAGATATGACTACTTGGGAGCTCCAGAAAATGGCCTGAAACCGACTCGTCGCGGTTGCTCGAACTTTACCGCGACGCAAACTCCGCGACGTCGCTCGTAGCACCGGCAGCAGTGCAAGGTCAATTACGTTTTGCGACAGGGAAACGCCCGCTTAAACCTGTCCGTTTGCAAAGTTTCTCGGATCAAGCGCCAAGCAAGTATGAGCAAGTACGGGCAAACACCAATTCGGAATTCTGCGAGATTAGTATGAGATTATATGACTGCCAGCGATTAATTTCTTGCATTTTGATTAACAGTGTTGATCCGCCAATATCGCGACTCGATAAAGCTGACTTGATAACTTGAAATGCAGCTGATACGTGGCATCGTATCACGAAATGTCATTAACTTGTCACTACCGTATTGCGAATCTAACGGTTGATATCTCTCGCTGGCGCAATATCTTCTTTTAGATGAGGAAATTTCAAAAAATACATTACGAATCGCGGCGCGATTATCGGAGGCCATTTTACCAGAGTCCAGCTACGAAAAAAAGGAAAGTGTACTCCATGCATAAGCCGTGGTACCATTAGCAGATCATCATTGGAGTCGCGCATCCGCTTCTTGCCGAGCTCGATGCTCGCCATACCGGCGCTCTGAAGTCCTCCGGGCATCGCAGTTGCCGGCACTCCTGATACTCCGCCAGCCAACGTACCCATTCCCGTCACGTTCGTCGGCATCGTCGCCGTCTGCGTTATTTTCCGTATCGTTTCGTTTTTTTTTTTTTTTTTCGTTTTCATTTTCACACGTTCGTTCAGTTATTTCCGATTCCACGTTTTTTTTTTTTTTTTATATTTTTATATGCGTGTACACAGATTTCAGGTTTTTTACAGCCGCATACATAGTTTCCCGTGCGTCGCCGTGCGTCGACCACATCCGTTTCCGTTTCGGCATTCCCGAGACATTTCCCAATCGAGACAGTTTTCGTTTTTCGTGTGTTAGCATATTTATACATATTTTGTTGTATCGTTGCGGCAATTGTAATGGTGGTATGTACATTTTTCCGTATTTTCGGCACACATGCGTGCGATGGCATTGGTCGATCGTGCGTATTATTTACGTTGGTTTTTATTATTTGCGTTGGTACAGTTTTTTTTTTTTTTTTGTCCGAGTTTCGTTCGGCAATATTTCGCAGGCGTTAATTGGCAGGTAGCGAAGCGCACGAAGGTATTGTCAGCAAGCATGTAGAAGCATCGTCAGGCGGAAGAGGGCAAGATAAAAATCAAAAAAAGAAAAACAGACCAGTTGAGGCTAAGGCGAGAAACGACAGTCGCGAATATATATTCTTTTGTCATATGTAAAAAAAAAAGAAAGAACACATACTCTTACGCGTGCGTGTATGTGTGCGTACGTTTGTGTGCGTATAGACGTGTAGACGTGTCCGCGTACATACAAGTATTGTACACGTTCGCGAATTACACGTGGCCCGCTGTATCGCGCTTATCAGACTTATTCTCTTTCGTCCTTCGTGAATCGATACGTATGTGTGCACGCACGCACGCACGCACGCACGCACATACGCGCGCGTCACACGCATATACGCACGGGATTTACAATATTTTTTGCGTGAGCTCGTGCGATCGCGCGTAAGACGATACGTTCGCCAATGCGTAATACCCACTGGGTATAAATGCGCCGCTCGAATTACCCGCTCGTGCATCGCGAGTTACGTAACTGCGCCCGTTTATCACGCCACTCGATCGCTTATCGTACAGTTATCGTCCCCCTCTTATTTTTTTCGTTTTATTTTCCACTTGACTTTTTAATGCAAAACACAAGGTCGAATTTCAAAGGGACAGCCGAAGATAACGATACAAATCGGATGCAGATTTTTATGCGCGGAGGCTCAAATGTCTTTGCACGTTTTTTACGAATAAAATCCGAACGCGTCCGCGAGTGAAACGCGAACGATGTGAATCATCCGACGCGCGATCGCAACTTTCCACTTCTTCGTCCGATAAACGCGACTCCGATAACGATCATACAGTCCCGACTCATTTGTGCCATTTTAAAATTTAAAAAAAGAAAAGAGTTTAAATGAGATTTTTCATAATAATTCGTTATACGCATTTGTATCAAAACACGATGGCTTTTGAAACTATTGGCAAGTCGAGAACTTGGCTGATATGTGCGTACTTTGAGCAAATAATTCTGTTTCCGAACCGCGTTTATCGGCCTTCCACCGCGTTACTCTTTTGGAATGCATGTAGCAACGCGACAGAACTCTCGCAGAAATCAAGTTCCCACGAGGCAGACGCGAGTGTAAACATCACCAATTAATAATAATAGCAATAATAATGTAATAATGCTGATGATAATAATAATAATAATTAATAATCAATAATCAATAATAATAATAATAATAACACGTTAGATAGGACCAACGGACGTAGCTGGCGTCAGCGTCAATCTGCGGGCTAATTGGCACTAATTCGTTAATTGATCGACATTAGGGGAAAAGATTGACAGAGAAGTGACACATCTACGGCGGAATACGATATCTATGGTGACTAAAAGAAAAGCGCAAATTTTAACAATATTGGAAAATCAGAATCGAACATAGAGCGTAGGAGAGGGCACGTAGATAAAGGGGCGCGTGGTACGAAAGAGAACCGGTCCCACTTCATCGTCCATCGACATCGGGCTTTCGGCTGGCGTTTCTGACTGCTGCAACACCTGCAATAATCGAGGCACTCTCTCCAAGTTGATTAGTTTTGCGTCTCTGCCTCTCATAATCTATATTTGCGTGTGGACATTCATGTACAAGGTATATATATACAGACACACACACACACACACACACACACACACACACACATATGTAATATGACTCTTTTGGCTTCTCGCTCCACTTTTCTCTCTCGCTTTGCGTCAGCGTCCGGCCACAGTTCGCTCTTCCCTTTCGGTGCCTCCCTTGCGAAGAGGACGATCGAGAGAGAAAGAGAGAGAGAGAGAGAAAGAGGGAGATAAAGTTATACACATATATATTATATATACAGTATGAAAGTGGAAAAAAATTACAGAGAAATGCGTGCAAGAGACTATGAGTGAAGCAAAAGAAGAGGGTCGTCACTTAGGACCCGTACTTCTCGTCTTACTATCTTTACAATACCTGAAAAATTTACGAAAGAGACATTGATTTAGTTCGTCAGTTAATTTACACCATCTCTCGCGAACATCCAAGCGTACGATGTTCTCTTGTTCAAGCCTTCTTGTTCGAGAACTCGCTGTTGTCGTCGGCATCTTCTTTAAGGAACAGGATAACGGTGTGTCGTGATTGTATTTCTGGTACATGTTCTGTATAGTGTATGTTTATACCTGTGGGTGTGTGTGTGTGTGTGTGTGTGTATGTGAATGTGAGTGACGGTATGTGCATGCACGTGTATATATTTACATGTGCGACAAAATGATTTTGTTCTGTACAGATCGAGAATGCGCGAGCTTGTGCAGCTCGCACGTGTAGTATGCGGTTTTCGGTGGTAGATCTGCACTCTTACGTGCTTGGGAACTTTGTGTCGTACACTTGATAAACATTCAGGTATGGCGTACCAATTCCGAAGAGTGCATCACGTCGCGACGATGCGATTCAGCCTGGCCCACGCTGGCGACGTCATCGGTACAGATGACACACCGAGATTATAGAATTATAGAATTTATTATAATTCCATATATCATTGACACATCGGTAAAACATTTTGTATCGAAAGAATTTCAAAGCTATCGAGCGTATATAAAACATTTGTACCAATCGGGATGACGGAAAACTTTTCTATCGTACGAGTTCAATCTCTGCTAAAGACGTAACTTATTGTTGGAGTGAACAATCGTTATTTTTGGAGTAAACAAACGTAATGTACGCAAATGAGCTATAATGCTAACGTCTTCTTTCTCCCGAGATTATTAATTTCACGAGTCTTGATAAAAGTCGTACGGGAAATTTGATCGAATTTAAAAATGAGATCAAACGCGCGGCTTAAATTTTCTCGCGAGACGCCGAACCATCGACAGGCCATCTGAAAAAGGGAATAAAGCGGCAAGAACTGGTAAAACAAACATTTCCCCCCGTATCGCGGTCGTGTTTCGTTTTCTAAGAGATCCACGTCGGTCCGTAACCCCCGAGGCAAATTCGGACGGAGGTGATTCCGTCGGTACGCGGTATGCACCCTTGGGAAATTGAAAACCACTTTTAGAGAATGAGACTTCCCTGCCAACAAGCTGGTCTGCCGCAATCATCCATGTGAGACTTTTCCTCCATTGTGTCCGGGTGTGGCTGCAGGTCTTCCGCGCGACGTCGCTGAAAGTCTTTCTCGCTCTTTCTCTCTCTTTTACTCCTGCTTTTGTTTTTCTCTAGCCGTTACTTCTTGTTTTTCTTTTACTCTTTATCCCCCGGATAATGAACACACGATCGTGTCCCGGAGACAAGTTCACGGATCGAAAACACGATGATTGAGTCTGCAGGAAACGGGGTATGTCCACCCCGCGCTGTTTACAAATACGTAATGACTTCGGGACAGCCGCCGTCCGGTCGCACTTTGCGCCTCGAACACGTTCGCAAAAAACAATCCTGATACAATCGATTATCCGTTCGTTAACCGGAGCGAACTCGTTAGTTAAATCGTTTACCTCCGACCCAATTTTTAGGACTGCGATTAATCACCCTTTAATTGAAATAATAATAAGGATAACAAACGACAACAATAAAGGGACGTTTGATCGACACCTACACGTTGGCTTTTCCAGGTCAAGAGCGGTTCAAGGACAACGACGGAGGAGCGATCTCCTAATTTAGATCCTGCTTAATGAACGAATCGCGAGAGAGCGAGTACGCCGCTAACGATTCCTCGCGTCATCCCGTAGCTGCGATTGTTACACGAGCTTCTCGTGCTTGACGCTAACGTTATCGCGATCGCACGCGATTGCGAGAATTAAAGACAGATTTGACAACGGAAGTGGACAACGACATTTTATCGCCTGGCCCACACACCTCCCAACAAACCCGTCGTATCTGTTCGTTCCTTCTACTGTTTCTTTATTTTATTTTATTTTTTTTTTTCGCTGTCTTTTATGTATCTTTCGGGGACTCTTAGTGTAGCGTTTTTGTGTGGGGCAGCAAAAACAGCAGCGGGGTTGATAGCCGGGTTTCGTGCAGCACAGCTTGTCAGCAGGGTGGTGTACGTGTCATTCGTAAGAGATATCTTTTCTCAACTACATCTTATTTACAAGAAACGTGACCACATTCCATTTCCAATTCCCTGTTTTTCTTCATTTCGCACCAATTAGATTGGAAAATATCTCGATTGGTAAAGCACATATAAAATTGTACATAGTGTATGAATTATTATAAATATTGATAAATTCATTGAATATTATACAATAAGATAAATTATACAATTTCATATGATTACTTTGTGATTATCTAGTTAAATTATCTAATTTAAAATGCTATAACGTATTAACGGTATGTGTTCACACACTTATTAACTGCAATTGACAAACTATAAATTTATCGATAATGAAAAAAGAAACAACGGTACTTTTTTTATAACGGAAGGAAATGGAGCGTGTGCACATAGCTGCAAAAGTATTTGTAATTATTATGACCTAAGTACCGAACAGGTGATTGGTGTATTGCAACTAGTTCTTTGCACCTGGATAGCTGCGATAGGCTGCTAGAAAGAGAGAAATAGAACAGTGGTGTTTTGGTGATGTTAACAAGAATTTTGCCTCGTGTACTACTCACTACACACTACAGAAACGGCTGAACATCATACAGGAGATGTAAAATATGGACAAACACAAAAGCGACAAACATGGGACGAGAACTATACGATCGTTGGGAGAAAATTAAGTGGTAACAAAAGAATAGTGACTGTAAGAAGATCGGGATGTATAATTGGGGAAAAAATTCAGAGGTAAGGGAAAAGATGTAGAAATAAATATCTCTATAGTAGTTGTGTAGGAGACGATGTCACGCTCCGTCTTTCTTTGCACTTTCGTACAACTGGAATGTCAACTGAATGGATAGATGCGTTAGAAAAGAATGCATTATTATGGACAACATATAAGTAAGAAAAAATTATTGTTTCGTATAATATCACACGTACAGTCTCGGTACATGTGACAACTTGGTTAAATTTAATTAACAGCTCACGTGCAATATTTGTCAGATATTATTGAATGACAGAGGTCCATCGTATCCTGGCACAACTATAATATAACTTTAGCACTGCGCAACAATTGGCCAATATTATTGCTTCATCTTAATCTGCTTTCACGATGTGTATAAATATCCGTGTGATACAGATCAGCATTATGTAGAAACTCGATACGTGTTCAATAGGGTGTGAAGCACGTAAAGGGACTATTGCTATCAAGGGAGAAGACCGACGGGATACGTAGTCGACGTAGATTGGCGAAAAGCAGCGCAGCAACGAAAAGCTTCTTTTGACGCAAAACTAGGAAACTGAAAGGGAGGGTGATGATAAACATGAAAGAAAAGAGAGATTGTGAAACAGAGAAATAGTACGGTAAAAGGAAACTATGGGCTAAAGGAGGAATGAGATAAGAAGAAAAACTGGGGCTGAGATGTAGGAAGAAGGAGGGAACAATGTGCGGTCGAGGGAAACATGCGTGCACTTCGAGTCTTTTGTTCTCCGCGGGCGACATCCTCGGCCTGCACAAGAGACCTTCCGAGAGTATCGCGAAAAGCGCGTATCGATATTCTCCTCTATCCGTCCGATTTTTCAATACTTTTGAATTTTCGTCCGTTCAGGCGTATTTCTTGATAGAAAAAAGTACAGTGGGACCGCGACGTATCGTAATGATAATTAAGCGATATACGGGAGAGATGTAGAAAGTGGAGATTAACGATGTGAAGAGTATAAATGGAGCCAAAAGCGTTCAAGAAATTATGTACGAATGTAAAAGAAAAAGAAAAAAAAAGTGGAGCAATTTTTTTCCAAGCTTGTTAGGCGAAAGCACGAAGTATTCTCCTCTTATTTTTAGTATTTATAGGTTTCAATTATTTTTTAAAGTGCGGAATACTTGTAACTGCAATATTCTTCAGCTTTCACGTTGGAAATATTAAATATGAATTCAATGTAACGTAATATTCCATACAAAATTTAACCAATCGCAAATAATGAGATAATAAGAATTATGAGATATGAAACATATTTGATAATCTATTTAAATTAATTCATATCTCTCTCCACTAACCAATAATAATGTATCTTTAGATATATCATACATCGATGTACGATAAATCGATGCGTAACGCCACAATTATATCACGCTCCACACACGACAATATTTAATTAATACATCTTTCAAATGAGTTAATGAGATATATAATTCATTACATTATTTTGAGTCACAGAGTATTCACACTTTACGGCAGAGATTTGACAAATAATTCTCTTTAACTATAAAGATGCGTTGCAACAACAGTGAAACCGCGATACACGTCTCCGTCATTTTCACTTCATGACAAGCGACATCAACACCACTGTACTTTATTATCGCAGCCCAACAGTGAAAAGGATAGAGCATCGGGCGCTACTTTACCCTTTTTGACATTGACCAATTTTCAGCGGAGAGACAATTAAAAAAAAAAAAAAAAATGAAAAAAAGAGACGACACACTTGCATGAAGCACACGCCACATGGAACGATCTGCGAGGTCGAGGCTGGAAAGAGGCAGAAAGGCAGAAAAAGAAGAAAGTATAGAAAGGGAAAAAAAAGATTGTTAGTGTTCTCGGTTGACCCATTAACATCAAGAATTTTCATAATGTTTAATGCCGTAACAAAGGTATACCGTGTGAAAAAAATATTATAAAACCGGTTTTTCCATACATACTATACATTTTTATTTTCTCTACGTAAACATGTGTGAATCTAAATAACATTTCCCTGTCAACATTTTCGTAAAATAAATACTGTCACAGAAAAACTAGCAGCTTTTATAAAACCATTTATATTCATACTGATATTTTGTTTAATGGGACAATCGCTGACACAGAACATCGTGTCGGTGTTTTGACGCCAGATAACGTACAATATCATGAAATATTTTCCTGAATTATGTTAAAGTGATATCTCGCATTTATTTGTTGTTACGTTATATTCCATTTTAATAACAAAATAAAGTTCTGCCGCAATGCACCGACAATTAAGATGGAAAAATAAAAACAGAACGGACAGTTTGGATGTGTGGTGAAGAAAAAACATAAAGAAAATCCTCTGTGTCCTTGTCTGAAGACTCAGAGAGAAGGATCTGAGAGATGCAAGATAGTGTATTTCGTTATCATGTAAAGAGGGAAATGCTGGACGAGGTAATTAAACCAGTCGTCAGATTAGGAGAAATATTTGGAAAGGATAAAAACGCAAACAAAAAAAAAATGGGAGAAATAAACAGGAATCGGGAGCAACAAAAAAAAGTTGTGAGAGTTAATGTATTAAGAAAAAGGAAGAAAATGTGAAAAATGAAAGTACTAAAAAGAAAAAAGAAACGAGAGAGGTAGAAAGAAAGAGAAAGAAGAGAGAGAGAGAGAGAGAGAGAGAGAGAGAGAGAGAGAGAATGCATTACCGCAATGCTAGCCCGAGATTGTGCGGCCTTAATGTGGGCTTGAAGGTGCAGAGGGGGGTGGAAATAGCGGCAGGGGTCCCGATTGCATCGGCCCTTGACAGCGTCCATGCAGACCGTCACAGAGCCGTCCTCGTTCGCCTGCACCGTCTCGAGGGGGTGCGCAAACCGGCACTCCGTCTCGCCGCGTTTGCACGCCCCGCGTTGAAACTCGCGACATACCTACAGCAAGAGCGAACACGCATGGCATGGCACTCTATCTATGTGGGCAAAAGGGGTTTAGGGGCTATAGGCTAGGGGCTGGCTGGCTTGGCAGGGCCGGGGGCACAAAAGTCAAAGAGAGAAAGAGAGAGAGAGAGAGAGAGAGAGAGAGGAGGGGGCGGGGTTCATACGTTGGGAAAGTAGCTCAGGATAATAGGTGAGGCGAATGTTCAAACGCTCGCTGGTTCTCTTTCGATTACGATCGCATGTCACACTGTTCGATGGTTGCTAGGAGCTAAATGGATAAGATAGATGGATACATACAGAGGAAGAAAGAAATAGTGAAACGGATTGTTTTGCTGGTTGTCTTGTAGTGATGAAAGAACGATGACATCATGATATCGTGACATTGTAATATCGTAAATGCAAATGTCTCCTTGATTTGCATTGGATGTCGAATTATTTGAAACAAAATTTTTCGAGCGATCTTCGGATAAGCCTTACGCTTTGTAACGTGTTCCTGCATTAATTATATAAAACTTTTTTCATACTATACACATACGTGTTAGATAAAAAATGGGTTTTTGTTTAAATAGCTTCTCGAAAAATACACGGGTGTGTAAACGTTAAAAAATGTCCGTGGCATATATTTAGCATACATTTAATAACATGTTCAGAAATAGGTGCATTAAATTATAATAATTCGGAGGCAACAAAGTGCATATTGAGCAATCGGTAGTGTTGCGACCGATGTAAATTTTCTTATCGACATGGCGTACGATGCACTTGACGAAAGAACTTCGCGAAGAGTCGTATGAAAGGAATTCCGGACTGACTCGAGTAGGACAGTAGCCGATATTGAATGGGATGTAGAGAGATTTTTGTGAGCAGCAGATACACTGAGGAACATTGGCGCGTTACGGAGTGGGATTTTTCTACTTTGGCGAGAACGAGCATTGGCCGTGGATACACGTTGCAGAACATGCGAACACGCAAAAAGTCAATTAATGACTGGCTGGTAAAGTAAACAAGTTCAAAAGCGCCACTGCATCGTAATTTTACGGCGCTCTTAAAAGCCGCGGCCCCTCTCTGTAAAAAAAAAAAAATCCTCTTGTCGCGGATTAACTTTACTGGCGCGAAACGTTAATTTATTAAACAAACAAGATCCTTTACATGGTCGCGAATTTTTATTCATCGCGTGAGCTTGTATACAAATTAGTTGAGCAGTTTACTTTAAAGCAATTCAAATAAAATTCCAAAAAAGAATGCCGCTAAGATGAATAAATTATACGTTACGCGTGCTGCTTTTACATTAAATGGATTTAAAAATGGCATACATATAAAATAAATAATTGTGGCAAAACGATACATTTATATTTATTTCTCTGTTGAAAATTTAATTTTCGCGATGCACATTTTAAAATTAACATAAGTACATAGGAAAGAGCGTTAGAATTTTGACAAACGTGTATCCACGGTTGACACCTGGCCGCATAAAGACTACTGGCTAGGCTTTTAGTGTGTTTGGCAGCCACAGAGCTCGTGCCGAACCTGTACAGGCGGGACTACGTCGTTCTTTTTACACAAGATGGATGTATACAGTGAGGCAATAAAGAATGCGTAAAGAGGAGAGAAACTGAACAAAAGGTAGGGCGGGTAAAACAGAGAGAAAGAGAGAGAGAGAGAGAGAGAGAAAGAGTATTGAAAGAAATGAGAGTGAGAGTAGAGTAACGTGTAGCTAGCAATTGGATCGAGTGATGCGAAAGAGCGTTTCGTTTATGGACTTCGGGTCTGTTTCGGGGGAGGCGTTAAAAAGAGCCAACCTGACAATCCTTCCTAACGGTAGTTCTCCCTATTTTTTTCTGGCCGTTGGTACGCCACCCTAGATGTTTCTTGACACAATTAGCTTCGAGGTTTTATACCCGGTTGTCCATCCATCAGTTTTCCATGTGTGCGCGCGCATGCCTTTTGTTTTAATGGAAAAGGTATCTTTAACGAAAAACGGTTTACGCTACGGGTATAAAATGGTTTGCTCACGAAACAGATACACGTATACATACGCGCACGATGTACACGACGTAAAGCTCGTAAGAATCCTCCCTACTACGAGAGCGCGAGAGTACTTTTTGCCGGGAGTGGACGGAGGGTCCGCGACGCGGCCGGCCGGCCGACTCGTATTACCGGGGCTAATTTTAGCGTCAGCGAGAGACTCTGGTGCTTACCAACGCCCAGAAAAGGGAGAAATTAGATCACTCTACTCTCTCTACTAATGGAGCTAAAATACCGTGTTCAAATCTGTCAAAGAGGCGTAGCACGCCGTTACTCGGTGCACCCTCGCCCCGCCCAATAAGGTCGAAGGACACGGGGTTTGGATGGCGATCGGGGAGGACAAGGGGGTAATAATAAATGCCTCCACGAGCATCCTCCGGTGTATTATCAATCGGGGTTAATACACGCATGTGTTAAAGGAAACTCTGCACATGCATTCACGTACCATTCCCTGTGCATTTTCGCCGCACCTCCCGTCGAGAGAAGTAGGAAGTCGAATAAGACCTCGGACGGCCAATTCCTCTTAAAATTTTCTTATGCAATTGCGAAGACCATTGAGAAAAAAATATATCGATACAAACAAAAAAAAAAAGATATACTCCAACGCAAAATGAAATCGATAAAAACATATTCGCTAATGCAATCGACTAATCATATCTTCAGCGCCGGGACGATAATCTACTTCTCTCAAAGTGTGAGACTCAGAGCATTCTAGAATACCATGCACATTATGATTTTGACATCTATACATTGAAGCGTCAAGTCGTTAAGTATAAAGCACCAGCCGTTAATTGTTTCCCGATCGATTCTCTTCTTTTTTTTTTCATCGGATAAATCTACTTCCATACGCAGGCATCGCGCTCGTACATGGGACAATTGCGCTCAATGGCAGCGCCAGCGGGACAATAAGCGTAATAGCGCATCACGAGCGTCACTTCCGCGCGCGGAGTGCCGCTCGCTATGTTAGCTTTACTTTCGCGCCTGCCTTGTTCGAGCGTGTTAATTCGAGTGCACGCATTCGGGCGCTCGAGTGTGAACCGCGTGGTAAAGTGCGCGCTTTCGGCAAGCTGGAAAGCTCGTTAGGAAACGCACACGTATACAAGCAGTAAACGGTTAACGAGAGAGAAAGAAAAACACATATACACACGCACACAGATACACACACACACACACACACACATACACACATCAATATGCAGACGACACACAAGCCGCGTGCATAGACGTAAGACACAGTGGCTTGTGTAAGCGGCTACGGAGACAGTAAGTGCGTGGACGTGTGTGTATGTGTCTGTGTGTGTGAGTGCGCCGCATCGCGAATTGTTGAGAGACAGATAGTGTAGTTGACAACGCGACTAAAGTGAGAGACAGGTGCGACGAATGGTCCTTTTGAGTTCCCAATTAACGGCGCACAGTCGGCAAGTGGCACGCACCGCACGAGAGAATCAATTTCAAGTAACGCTTGCGAATTTTCGCTCGAGGAAAATCACGTCGGGATTAACGCGACATGCCCTTGCGCGAACGGGTGCGAGCGACGGTTAGAAACGAATGAAAATCTTGTAGTTGCGCGTCGCGAAAGATTTATTTTATTATATATATATCGTTTAATTTATATTCCGTCACAGAACGACGTCGTGCTCGCGAGCGTATCCCTCGATAGTGAGATATTCCAGGATTTAACTAATTATTCCACCGTTTAGCGTAGAAAACAGTTAATGAGCTTTAGTTTCAACTAGCGAAAAAGTTTCACCCGCTTGCTCACCGTTTTGCCAATTAAATTGCTCTAAAACCGACTTTTAACTTGCTACGGAGTTATCGCAACTCTTCTTGTAACCAATCTTCTCGACAGAAAAAAAAAAAAAACTGACCGATTCGGTATTACCTTAAAATGCCTTTCAAACGAACCATCGCGCGCAAACTATTAAATTATCCGTCACTATAGATTGTAGCTAACACGTTCGTCGTTTGTACACGTATGCGTAAACAATAATCGAATGGAATATGTATATTTGCAATGCGCCAGGTGCTACAATTTTTACGATACCCACCCATCCCGCTTTTACACGTAAATCCGTATATTTCACTAGAGATTTTCTATCCGAAATTTCTCTAAAACGCGTGAGAAAAGCAGTGTGAAAAGCAGCATTAACAAAGCCGAGTAGCGACGCGCCAGCGTCGCGTGCATCGTTCCTAAGAGATTCGATGTGAAAGTATCGCTTTGTTAGCAGCCATAAAAGAAGGTAGGAAGAAACTTATATTGTACAAGCACATACGCAAAACTACAGCAGTTGCAAAAAAAAAAAAAGAAAAATCAAAGAAAGGGAACTTAAAGTCATGTGTGTTGTGTTTTCGACGTTTGTCGTGTCGGTTGCGTGTTGTTCGTTTCAAGTGTAGGCGAGTATTTGTCACGTGTTCACATACATGTCTGTTGTATACAAATATGTTATATGTAAATATATTTATATATATATGCGAATAATGCGCCAATAAATATCAAAAATTCACATGCGATCGCATAATGTAAAGCACCTCCTCCTAGCTGTAAAAGTAAACACTTAAATCGCTGCTGATGTTTTACGACAATTAATAGAATTAGTAAATAAGTGATGTGTGTTTGCGAAAGAACAGAAATCATAAGGTACTCTGGCGCTGAAAAATGAGATACACATGAATATATATATATATGTGAGTATATCGCACACTCGTAGGTTCGTATATGTAGAAATGTATATATAGATATATACATATATATATATATATATATATATATATATATATATAGTCGCAAAAAATTATATAATGCCGAGATACACAACGTGAGCTGTACGAAAAGCTGTAAAGAGCGCATTAGCTTTGTGCAATTACGCCGGGCCGGCCGTGCGCGCCGATTGCCGCGGTCGGGCATGCGAATGCGGCGACAACGGGCTTTGTCGCGATTATATACGCCAGGAGTCAAATCGTCAAAACGAAGTTAAGACCGCCGGGAACGGCGCGTTCCCCTTTTCTTCCGCGCGAACAAAGCCGCGTTCGCGCGCCGACCTGGGGCATCATCGGCGTGACGGCGCGGCGCGGCGCGACGGCGTTTGACTAGCCAACGAAAATAAATGTATGCGTGTGTTGTACTACTAACAGCGAAAACCAAAATTGTCGAGACGCAAGAGAAAATGAAATTCGCGGAGAACGGAGGGGGACAAAAATCGCGCTGATTGGCGGTAAGAAAAGGAAATAGAACAGAGGGACCACTGAGTTTAAGTGCCGGCCTGTGAAAAAGAAACGATATGATATGTATACACAAAACAATAGCTGCTTTCCCGTTTGTCGGAGCACGTATGAGTATGCCAGTGAGCGTATGGAGCAAGAGAGTCCGTTAACATCGAATAAAAAAAAAAAAAAAAAAAAAAGTTGAAATTAATGGACATCACTACTCTTCATTCACTAAAGTCATTCGCTACTACATATCGTGAATGTTACCGTATTGCTTTCTACACTTCCCTGATTGGTCAAGCTTTTCGCGGCGTAGCAAGCGCGGTCGTCTTCCAAATGTGCGAAACAAACATTAAAAAAAAAAGTCGATGACGTGAGATCTCGAAGAAAAAAATTAATAAATAATGAAAAAAAAAATGGATTGTTTCAACGATACGATTGTTCATCAACTTTGGCCAATCAAGGTTAAAAATATTAATAATACTAAATAGCGAAAATCCAAACGTGTTTATATCGATATTAATAACATTATATATAAACAGGCAGCAAGCAATTAATTCAAAGAGCATTAATAACATATCGTCCGGGGAAGATACAGATCTTACGATCTCTTTTCTTTTTCTCGCAGGTGCAATGGTTAAGGAGGTGAGGATGCATTAAGATGGTCAGACGGGATGAATCTCGGAAAGAAATGGGCGAACTTCAATGTCGTCGTCGATATGGATGCGGGAATTAGCAATGGACATAACGGCATATTCTCGCGAGAGGCGTTTCTTTTTCATACGCAGATTACGTGACTGATAGCCGATAGTTAATTAGCACAGTTCCGATCGAGTATCCTGTTTCTGAATACGCAAGAAATTATTTCTCATTTGCAAGCGGAGTGCACTACAAAAGAAAGTTTGTATTCTCCAAACAGAAAAAGAAAAAAAGAGTGATATACAGTTCTGATAGCATACTTCGCGCAAATTTGTTCAACCAAAAGAGCAAAGGCAACGAAAAATAATAATAATAATAATAATAAATAAAGAAAGTACAAGAAGACTAAGGTAAGACATACAAAGCACACAAACTTTTTGGTCATTAAGTGAACTTGTAAGAATCAATAAACAGTCTGTGCATCGTTTCCAGTTTCAATTATATTTCTTTTATTTAAATTCATCATCAATAAATTTCACGTGACCCGAACTCAGTGCAAGTCATCGTAGTACATCACAAATAGGTATTGTTATGATTACTAATTATCATCGTTATTGTATGTTACCAAATATTATAATAAGTGTTACCGTAAGACCAATCGTAATTAGTTAATAAATCGATCGTGTATATTTCCGACTTCTATCTGCAATATTTAATTAAACGACATTACATTGTGTATATCCTTACTCTTTTTCGTAAACGTTTCCTTTACTTAATCGTAAATACGTGAAATTGATCATATATTATCTCGGATGGGGGATAGAGAGGGTGCTATCGTTCTCACTATGGTGATGAAAGACGGGGAAGGAGAGAAGAGGGGGAGGGGGGGGGGACAAAAAGGTGTATAAGAGGGATACGATGTATATAATTATAAAACTGATAGAAAGACCTCGAGATTCGTATTGCTAATTCGCGCCGAAATAATTCTTTGTATTTCGCCCAGGCTGGAAATTCTGATGCGAGCGCAAAATTAGTTTTTCACCTAGTTTAAAGAGCGGTCGGTCGAGCTTGCAATATCGATCGCCTATAATCGATATATTTAGAAAAAAAAATAAGAACACTGTATTCTTTAATATGTATATAGTGCCTTTCCTTCAAATGTGATACAAAAGAATCGCGCTCGAATCTGTTTGCGGTGAATCCAAATAAGTAGCGAGTTACATTTCCTTCCGGTTTTTTTTTCTGCGCGATACAAAATACAATTAATTAATTAATTAATTTGTTAACCTACCTACTATGTACACATGTATCACTATGCGCGTATGCATGGATGGACCGGCGCGTGTAAGCGTCATGTATCTGTATATGATTCTGCATACGTACATATACTTGAATTTCCGAACGCTACGAAGCGCTCTGCACTGCAAAAAGACACGCTTTGCTACTCAAATGCAACGGCTCGCAAGAAATTTGCGAGAACGATCTCCCGTTCGTTGATTCTCTCGATTAACATAGTATCAATAGTCGCGATGATAAGAATTATTATCGGAATAATAATCACATACACAGACACGACGTGCAAAACACGTAATAGAATCGTAATAAATAGTAAAATCAAATCGAACTAAATCGACACGGTCATACACTAGGTATCTTCGATCTTCCTTTCCCGCGTTCTCTTTTCTAACGTAAACGACTGCGAGTTCATTAAATTTCAATGCGCCGTGATTACCATCCTTTGTTGCTTTCTACGCGGGTGTTAACAGTAGAATGGCTAAATGTATTATATTACCAAGTAAATATTCACTTATTAAAACGCAATTATTTGTATTACATTCCTTTCTCGAAACATTTTTCCGTATCACTAGAGTTCAATACATCGTGCATCGTTCCAATATATTGTTTTTCAAACATTTCTTTTTTTATTGACGCGAAAAATTATTAGAAAAATGTGTAATATCTAGGAACAGTTTTTTTTATTCCTTTTTTGCAAAAACTGATATTCTATACAGGTATAGAATTCAGCCGTTCTAATGTTTGTGATCTTTTCGCTTTCAAATTATCTCTAAATACTGAGAAAGACATTTAAATATTTTCCTTCCTTACATGTAGCGCTCAATAACTTTTGATAATATAGTTTACGTAAGTTTTCGAAATTACTTTATAAGATTTTTTTTTTTTTAATTCGTTGCTATATTTGGTTATACTGGGCATCAAGAGTATCGAATCGTGACGGAGCTACCATCTCCCCAGAAGCGTTTACCTTTTATCGGAATGTAAAATATAAATTTACTTTATTCTTTGACTCGAATATTCCCGGCGCGCCGTCGTACGACGTCGTACGACCATCTCGCCGGGCACGAGTGGATTAAATTCGCCTTCTACGACAAGTAGTTCATTATTCGCGAGTTGGATTCGCCAAGAAGCACCCCGCAAATGAACCGTCGTGAGTTTTCGCGCCGATATTGCGCCGCAATCTCGATTTCGTGCATTCCCCCGCCTCGCGGAGAGAGCTGCCCCGTGAAAACTGACTCGCGGAACTTGTTAATTTCGCGAGTGCCGCCGGGCGAAATGAGAGAAAAGAGGCGATGACGGCTCCGGGGAAATCTGCGAACTCGCGCATTAGAATGCTCCAGATGCAATGTTTCCGGATGCGAAGTTTCACGTGGCGATCTTGTTATTGTTTCTGAAATGTTTCTCGCGCGCTCTCTCTCTCTCTTTCTCTCTCCGTTTGGAGGTCCGCGGTATCAAAGGCCGAGACGATCGTATCTCGGAGCGCGCTTTGTGAAGATCGCCCTCTAATTCCGGAAAGCCTCGTCCGTTTTTCCCGAAGCACTTACAGAAGTACGATATTAATGTTACTCTACGCCAACCTACAATTATTCCTAAATATCTTTGTAACACGTATATCTAGAGGAAATAATTATTTCAAGTAACGAGCGTAACTGATAGAAGTGACAGAATTTTAGTGCAACCGTTAGAAGCAACCTCGCGAATTGCAAGGCAGATCGTTCTTGCAACGCTGCGATTCGAGACGTAAAGTAAGGCGAGCGAATGACACGTTCGTTTGCATAGGACGACAACGACGTTTTGAAGACTCGAAAAACTCAACGATAACGCGGCAAAAATAGCTTTGATGATCATTCATCCTATCTTTCGGCTTTCACGCGATAAGTATATCAAAAGTGCCGAGAAGGTCGTCGTATGTTATCATTAATATAATGACAAATCGATTCGATTTATCGTATAATTAATAATGATCGATATACATATATAAAAAATATATAGAAATAAAATTCTATAAACAAGTGCTAAACATTTCACAAATTTTTCTTTATAAAATTTGACATTAATAACTAGATAAATGCAACATAGTAAATAAGTATAACTATTTTTATTTCTCTAAAAATCTAACAAATGCAATAATTACGAGATTGTAACTTGAACTGGTTTTTTTTTATATAAGCAAAGGTATTAGATCAAAAATATAAAATCAAAAATTTTGCAATATAAAAATACGTATAGTCATCGCGACAATTTGTCAATATTACAAAACAACAGTGCATCCGTAGAAATTCGTTATATTCCTACGCGTGGTTCCTTAAATTGAATTTTCTTAACCACATCATACAGATATATTACTCGTTTAAATCACACCGTTTCATCTCCTGCCACCGTGCAGTATAAATGATACAACTCACATAAATCGAGGTAAAACTTGTAAAAAATTCACAGAAGGGAAATATTAATTTTGCACATTTGCAAATCCGTCTACTTCTATCAATCAGCCATATATTATGATCTATAAGTTAATCGTATTATTCATCACGTTTCATCGTTGCCATTATAGTTACCTGACTTAGGAATTTACTCTCGATACTTTTAGACCTTTGTGTCGCTCGCGATCCGTAGGAATCTATTGTATTTCTACGTGCGATATCTTAAATTAGATTTGCTTTGTCGCCACATCTTACTAGATGCCGATATATTACTGCCCGTTTCACTGCATCGTTTCATCTCCTGCCACCGTTCCGCTAAAAATATATGCACAAAATCTTTGCCGTTCTCGCAATTCGATTCCTCTTCCCTCGCTGTTCGACGCTTTTAACATCGAGCTTGCTCCGTTTTGTTTTTTTTTATTTTTTTTTTATTTTTTTATTTTTTCATAGAACTCACCGTACAATTTCTATATTTACCTATTGCAAATTACTCATCAAAATATCAACTACACGGGATTAATCGCCATCACTGTTACGACTGATTTTGGATCGTAAGTCACGGAGCCGTCATTGAAATCGTATCTTTCGCTAATCACCGACTACAGTTGCGCTAATCTCGAGGCTACCGCTTCTCTATCGCTACAAGATACACATTTCATCTCGCGATCGGACACGTGACATTAATCGAATAAGCGTATAGAAATATATAGCGCTTTGTAATCCTAACTAGACACACTCTCAAAGTTTCTCCCGTTATAGTCGTCGTAGTGCTCGTCACGTGTTTTCAAAACGAATGTCCGATTTCCAGCCCAGGATCCATCGGTACCTATTATCGATCGCTGTGTCGCGCGACGAACGTAAGCCATCCGGCTCGCGTAATCAGATCGCCTTATGGATCCGCACGGCGTAAATTACTGTAATTAGCAACGCGCGTCTGTATACAACCCGCCTGCGAAATCAGGATATTCTCCATGCCCGCTGCAATTTCATCCGTTGTCATCGTTACGCTCTAATCACCATGAGCGTTCCGTTACGCCCCAACTGATTAATCCACCCGACGTGTTACGCACACGTGAGAAAAAAATAGAGGGGGAAGAAAAAACGCAAAGAGAAGAGAGGGGGAGGGGAGGGGGGAAGAGAAAATGAAAGGACGAAAAGAAGTGACGCGTTGGCGCGGCGTCGATCTACCCTCGTCGAACAATCGAACAATCGAACGTCATCGACACTCGGTGCCGAGTCTCGAGTCTAAAAGTCTTATACGTCGAGCCTCTCTAGTAATACGCGTGAACGTAAATGAGATTGTGAATGGGATGATGGTGGGCATGGGGATTGTGCAGAGGGGTGCACAGGGACGTCGTTGTAATGGTGGTGGGGGATGGTGGATGATTGACAGATTGCATCGTGGATACGGGCGACACCTGATTGGGGGGACCGGCCGGCACTTGGTACACGGTACTGGGCGCGGCCATCGGGCACCTTGAGGCCCCGGCTGCGCCGTGTTGGGCCCCATGCTGTTGTTGTTGTTGTTGTTGCTGTTGTTGTTGTTGTTGTTGAATGTAGTTTGGTGGTAGACATACCTCGAGGCGGTCGGTACGTGGCATCTTCTGCGGCATCGCCACTGTCTGCGGCACCACGCCGAGCGGACTGCCGACGCCCGTTGGGTCCGCCGGGCCCATTATCGCCGGCATTATCGGGCTGGGCGCGAAGTACGGGCTGTACGTATTGCCAACCTGCGGCATACCGGTCAGGTACGGATTCGTCGCCTGCGAAAACACACCCGGAAGATATCCAGGTAACACAGATTAGAACACACCTGTCCCCCGCCTTCGCTCCACGCGATTTCGATTGTGCACGTTGCGACGCGCGCGATTTTTCAGACCATTGTAACGCGTGCTTTATACCCAACTATTCGTGTGCGGAGTATTGGTACTAGTGGCGGATGAAAACGGAAAACGTCGTATCTCTTTAGCGAGCTCCTTTGAGATGAAAATTGCTCTCTTGTGCCAAATACAGCCAAATTATTTATAATACTGCACAAAGATAGAAATGCCATTTCGAATGTACATTGTCAGACAGAAAACACATTGTGTTTAACTTAACTCGGGAATTCTCATCAAATTCTTGTGTGAGAAGGTTATGTAATATTATAATGTACAATATTACATAACGTCAGAGAAGATTACGATGCATCTAATCATTAGAAATGTAACAAAAACAAACTCGAGATTTACACTATGTTCATAAATTTACATATATGCTGACGAATAAACATTTGTTACACAATTTCATTAATAATTACGGGAAAGTCATCAATATTGTTTTCAAATAATGTTTCTTAAACAAAAGCTAAAAATAAATATTTTTTTTATAAACATAAACGCAAATTAGGAAGTCTTGTATTAAATGATACAGCAATTTTTATGATATTGATATTTTGTAATACTTAATATTTTTGCAACATAACCCGAAAAGAGCATCTGTGAAGTTGAGCCCAAAAACTGGCACAGTAAGCAGTAATAACAGAATTCAGATACGGCGCCCCGTATCTAGGGGGTGCCATTTTAAGAGGGCTGTGCCAGTATTAGCGTCTTTCATCTACAATCGACTGTACAGTAAATTTTGTTTGCAAATAATTTAGAAATCATATTTATAGAAAAAGATTTCCTTACGAATCAACTCGTTTTAGTAATTAAGCAGTTTAATTTCTTCAAAAAGTTAACGTTTTCTTATTTATGCCACCAATTACCAAATACCCTGTATATGCAATCTACCTTTTCTGAATGTCCGTAAATTCTGTTACAAGGCTGCATTAAAGCTTTGCGAGCAACGCTCTCCGGTGCAACGCTCTCCGGTGTTTATCAACTTTAAGATGCGCAATATGCATCGCGCTTGACTTACGAGCTATCGCCGTACTCGCTTCAATTTTGGATAAGCTACATCGTTAATATCTGGTGTAATAACAACGTGTAATGAAGGAAAATTATATATTAATACATTGCCGAGAAGAAATTGATACAGTAATTTTGAGTTGCTTAATGTTCATCCGCGAAACTCTAGGAATTTAGAACAAATAACGTACACAAAAAAGTTGTATCAAAACTGATGTTGTGTATCAAACAGTGTGTATAATGGCAATTAAATTCAAATCAAGCAAATCATTTTAACACGCTAAAAAGATCTAAAGTCATACATGTTGTCTCAATTTACTCTGAACAATTTAATTAAAATTAAATTTATTTTTCTTTCTTTAAAACAGATTTAATTAAACATCCAGCTTTTTCAATATTAGCTTAAGATAATATAAAATTAAAAAATGTTTGAAAATAAAAAAGATTCACAAACTTAGCTGCAAAATTATTATCCAATTATGATACGTAGCTAAAATTCTATTTCATTTGCCATTTGCGTTTAAATTTCAAAATTATTATTAATATCCAAACTCTATAAACAAATCCAATGAAACAAACTTTTAAAGAAGTAACTTTTTAGAAAAGTTCTGTACTGTGATAATATATACGAGGATTAACTAAAGCGGTGAGCCTGAAAAACGTGCCAAAGACGAGAATCTGCAGAGAAAAGGCGTCTCGTTTACGGATCTCGCAAAGCCTTAATCGTCCTTTTTCTCTTCTCTCGTGCTTTCCCCTTCACTTTTAACGACAAGCGTACGTTCCCACACGAAGCGTTTGGTTTTGCAGCGAGAGCTGGCTCCCAGAAGCGAAGGCAGGTAATTTCAAGCGCATCCGAACGAGCAGAACACTCGTTCCTTCTTCTCAAAAGCCTCTGGTACCCTGGGAGCTTTCGTCGTTGTAAAAAAAAGCTTTCGAAAACATGGCCAGGTAATTGTTGGAAAATATTAGCTAAACAATATTTGTAACGACATCGATGCGTCACCAATTTTTCAAAGCATCAAGAAAAAAATTTTTCATTTTATTAATTACTGATTTGAAATATTGTAAGATCAATAATATTTCTCCAAGATTACCAGACCTTGCATCCTTTTTCTTCGTCTCTTTGACTCTCGTAAGTTTTACTCTTATTATACATAAAAAAAATCCAACAACTTTTATATTTATATTTAAATATTTGCCATTATAAATTGCGTAAACAAAAAAACGTAAAATATAAAATATTTTTCCAAGAGAAAGAAGAAACATTCGTCGTTTTCAGAGCCAAAGAACGCGCAAATTTTATTTAGCCGCAATACCTCATGCTCTTCTCTTCTACAGAAAAACTTTACGAAAACATATACAAACAAATTTTCTTTCTTCAATAAACAAATAAAACATCTTGTAAAACATGCAAATAAGTTATTGACTTACTATGCGGCGCGCTCTCAAAATAAAAGTTTAAGCTTTCGTACGAACGCTTACTAATTACAGGCGCATCGCTCGAATGGCTACAGTGGACGTAAACTTACAAACGTAATTCATTTCTGCATGAAAGAAATGCAAACTGAAAACCAGTGCTACCGTCTTTTTCCATTACAAATTCATAAATGAACAAGTATCTTTTACATCCACTATTAGCCAGCGTGGCATTAAATTAACTAAAAAAATTAGTGGAAGCCAACCAAAACCAGGAGTTACCATAAAGGCGTGGGTAGCGAGAAGTTGCTGCTGGATTTGCTGTTGAAGGTGATGGTGTGGTGCCGGAGGTGCTGGTGCCTCCTGTTCACCAATGACGTAATTGGAGAACACACCAACAATCAACCACAACCACGTGAGCCACAGCGGCAAACATAGGGGACAGACAGGCAGTCATAGTATAGGGCTCGATGTCACGTAGCAACGAATATGAATATATGTCATGAGTGAAAAGAAAGAGAAAATAAGGAGGGCAAACGTTAATAACGAGAGTGTTTTATTTCTTTTTTATAATCCCGTTAATTAAAAACAAAATAGGCGCGCGCGTGAGAGTGCGTGAGAGCGAGCGCCTCAGTCGATTTGGAGGCTCGCCCGCAGGCTCAGGAAAAACGCGGAGAAGTTTCCTCGGCCGACGAGAATTTATTCGGGTCGATCAAAATTACCCGAGTGTCAACGATGCACGCGATGTCGCGTGAAATTTTAACGAGTCGATGAAACTTTTCCGCGACCAAACGCTACTCTATCGCTCGGAAGCTCGGCGTGTTGACATTGTGCTTTTCCCGTAATTAACGAGCCTCCCCCATTGCATGATAAATACGAACAGTACGAGAAATGTTCGCGATAAGAATCCAACATGTCCACACTGAGGACTCTTAACTTGCGTTTCGTGCTCTTCGAAAGTTAGTTGGACTTTAAGAGTTTATTTACAAAAAAAAGTTCTTAAATCAAAATATAGGAGAGAATAAAGTTAAAAGTAACACTGCTAAGTTCTAACATTCATAAAAAAAAAGTTACGAACAAGATGTACAAACAAGATGTAAAAAAAAAAATAGAAGTTATTACGAATTTCTATTCTTTCGCTTTTATCGTTTGTTCGTAAGATTTTTTTACATAAATGTTACAACTTACATCTGTTATTTTTAACTTTAGTCTCCCTTGTATTTAATATCTCGAATCCCAGGTAATTTTAATACAAAAATAATTAAAATAATTAAATTCGCGATTTGAGAGAATAATAATAAAAATAAAAATCACGGAACATTATAATTTGAAAAGAAGCAGTAATACATATAAACTAATAAGATTTAAGAATTTATCGTTCGTATCAAAGTGATTCGATTCTACAAATTGACTGTCTATCGAAATATGTGGATAAGTCAGGTTTTACTCTAGGAAACAAGGACGACACTGACCAAGAACATGCGACGTGCTAAACTTTAATTCTTAAAAAACTTTGTCTCTCGGTGCAATGTCCACAAAAAATGAACGCAAGTAAATATAGACGGCGAAGTGCTGCGTTTACATGTGACTCGAATCTTACCGGAAAAAAAGCTGGTAAAGTGTTTTAGTTTAAAATAATACAGATTGCGTACACAAACGTAGCGTCTACATCAATAGCGGCTAGCTTCAAATTCCATGGTACAACAGTAACGTGAAAAGAAAGCTTCAACACCACGCCGTCGATAATCTACGCAGCGTTGCTTACCAAAAAAAAAAAAAAAAGTAATCTAATGGTAACCCTTGACTAAACACAGACAAAATCCAGATATTACGATCGTGGTAAAAGAAAATGTGTGAATGTGTGGATAGCAAAAGAAGTGGTGCAACGATCGTGTTAATTTGTTGGACGTACCACTGCGGGTACCTGCCCGGGCACGAGAGGCTGACCCGGCGTGAGGCCCTGCTGAATTTGCTGCATCAGCGCGTTTTTCAGCGCTAAGTGATTGCGCCCGTTTATCAAGAGTTGGTCCTTCAGATGCTGTGGGGGATGGAAATACTTGCAAGGTGGCTTCTCTCGGTTACACCGGCCCTGAAACAAAAAATAAAAAGTGTGCTTAAAGTTGCCGTCGTTTATGAAAACATATTACTATCACGGTAAACAAATTGTGTGGTCGTAAACACGTAAAAGATTCTATTCTTTGTTAATGAACAACGCGAAAAGTGGACATGAATTATTATTATTAAATTATATAATGTTCAATTCACGAATTTCTGATAACATTATTCCAACGTCTGGTATCATGGCAATTTTCCAATAATTAAATAAACTGAAACAAGTAATTATTAGTTTTTTATCCCATCGATATTGATTCATAAATTAAATCGTTGAGTAATTTTGAACGTCACATTATTCGCTAAATTTCTTCCTAGTTTGCCTCCATTGAATGATACAAAATTATTCTAGTGTTGCTTCAACAATTAATATTGAAAGCTGGATATCGACTATAAATATATCAATAATGAAATTGGATAAGAGATTGCAAAATATAATCCCTGGTATTCAGTATCGTCGAGGACATAACGATCGATGGGATATCTGATATTTGTATCAATGATATTATAATATAATATCGCAGAGATACTAATTTTGCGCGATGCCATATATAAAATATTTATTCATCACATTCACAATTCATCAGACACTTTATCTTTATACGCATATATGTATTTCTTTTTTATTTTGGACGCGGCGTTGTCTCTGGCGAAGCTGTGCGTAATACAAGCTTTCGTACAATTTAGCTGCAAAAGAAAGCAAATCGCCCAAGTGATTCATGGTATAGCTAATATCTGAAAATCCTATCGTCATTCACCCTTCACGTTTGCTTTTGTCTTTCTCTATTTTTGCCTCGTCCCTCTCATAATTTGGGTGTTGGGACGAACTGTAACGCAGTTTATGAGGTAAGTTGCGGGGTGCAAGGTTGGAATACGGAAGTGGCACGAAAGCGGGAAAGTGGAAGGAGCATCGTCGAGAGTGCCGAGCCGGGGTCTCGGAAAGAGACTCGTAGCGGAGAAACGGAAGCCCGCGGGAAATGAAGGAAGGAAGGGTATAAGCGGGAGAAGGAGAGGTTGCGCCTGGTGTCGCGGTGGTACTAATTAGACCTTAACAATATTAGTTCAGGTAAGACGTCTATATATAGGAGCGGGTGGCGGTAGCCACCGCCAGCCGCCTGTGCTTTCTTACGGAAATCCAGTGGCTTTCGGTAATAGCGGCTTGCAAGCGTAAACTCCGTCAGACACAGAGGGGTTGCGACAGTTGGAGGGCCAGGGGGAAGCGGTGGGTCGTGTTGGTGGTAGCGTCGGGACGAACGCTCAAATATCGCCTAATTAAGCACATTCGAGAGTTTCGAGGAATAATGTGTAGGTACCCGCCACGAGAAAGTTTCGACCCATTGAGAGGAAATGCTCCGCCCTCTTCATCGTCTTCACCATCGTCACCGCTACCTCCGTTCTCCGCGTCGTCGCGCTCTCCGGGAGCCGACCTCTCGTTGACACGGGGCGGTTTAAGCTCGACTAATTGCACGAGACAAGATTCGAGCGTTTGCTCTTGCACAAGCTACATGGCGTGTACAACGCGTGTCGATGTCTGCATCGCAGACTTTGAAGTTAATAACATTTGTTTCGTCTCACGAAAGGTTTTCAACGTGTCTACTTTGCTTTTATTTTTACTGTAATTAACTAGTCGAGAGAGTAATCCTTTAAGGCCCGTTTGCACCAATGTAGATTAAACTTTAATCTCGGTTCAACTTACTTTCTATCTTTTTCTAATTTTTAAAATTAGTAAAAGGTAGAAAAAAAGTTAAATAAAGATTAAAGTTAATCTACATTGGTGCAAATGTACCTAAGCCAGTTAGTTAAAGATCATTTTCCGTATAAACTTGATATTTAAAGATATGCTAAATGTACAAGAAAATTCAAAAAGAGAATATCAAAAGTAATCGAGAGATTACACACATTTAGAAAATAAATCGAAGTATTAAAAAGCAAATGTTACTTGTGACGTTTTCTTCGATATTTATTGATTATAAAAAAAAATTTGATTATGATGACAAAATGTATATTTCTGTGATATATGTCTCATTTTTTTATTAATTGCTTTATTTGCTAGAAATAAAATTTTATTTTAATTAAAGATTTTTAAATAAAGATTTTTTTCAGTGAAATAAATTTATATACCACAAATAAATTTTTAAGAATTTTTTTTGCAGTGCAATGTTTGAAAAAATTAAGCATTTCAGAAAGAATTCAGAGAAAACGTAGTTTCTCAATATATATAAATAAAGTACTAATTATTACTATTTATATCAAAATACAATATATTATATATGTATTATAGTTGTGTATAATTATATATACATATGTAAAATATATATATAATTATAGGCTAATATAAGTAATAATCATTACTTTGTTTAACAAATTAATAATAATTAATAAATATCATAATATATAAATATGGTTTTTAGATGTAGCATATTTAGATGCCAGCTAGTAGGTACAATATTAAAGTTGATTTAAAGGAGCTACCGATAAGAAACAGCATTCTCTAGGGAGCTGAGCAAAGCGCTCCCCTCTAATTTTAATGAAACTTTAATGATATTTAGAGGATCTCCGAAAACGGATAGCATCATAAATTTTCTACATAATGATGTAATATCTTACAAATCTTTTAAAAACCAAATTGTTTCGTACTTATGAAAATTTAATTTTAATTCTAACAAATCTAGATTGTTTTACATAACTCTTCAAAAATTAAAATTAGCAGACATAATAATTGCGATTTCTTATTAATAAATTTCATATTAAAATCATTTCACAATTATCTCGAGAAAGATGTTGTATACATATATTTAACATCGAAATGTAAGTTTCATAAACAATTCGTTAACTTTTGAATATATTTAAATTTTATTATGATATATTAAATTTAGCACATTGATATCTAAACATAATCATATCATTCTTCTACATGTACAATTAAATGTAAATATAAATATATTGTAAAATAAATAATAATAAAAATTGCAATATTTATTAAGCTAAATTATTTTCTCCATTAATAAAAACGCTCAAAATGCATCATATATGACAAACATTTAAACAAATTTATTAATTGTAAAATTAGTAATCCTTGATAAACACTGATACCTTAGATAAAACTGTATAAGTTAAAAAAATAGCAATTTAATATTTCAAACAAATAATGTCATTCACGACATTAGTTATTACTTTCGTTGCTTAAAAACGCGTAAGGGATACTGGAGAAGTCATTCTTTTGGTCGTGAAAATATAAACGAGTACGAACCTGATACACAGTATAAACCTACGATGATAACTTATATTCGATTTCATGTTTATCCGCTTAGTTGAATAGTCTGACGTAAGGCAGCACACAAAGAAGGCTTTCTTTTTCACGTTGCCGATTCAGAGAAGGTATTAACCTTATTACGTTCTAAGACAACACAATAACTTCTGAGTCACGTAGTAACGTAGCAACAAAAGCCTTCTTGTTTTAAGTCTAATCTTACACAATCTTAAACTAACACGATCTAACTGTGTTTCTCCAATGTCATATAATATTACTTTTTCTCAATATTTAAGAAAGAAAAATATTTAAACTTCTAAAATGATCTTCTCGAAGCTATTTTGATGAACCAAACTAATCATTATCAACGTTATACGTCAATTCAATTATTACACGTATTAATGTTAATTAAAATAAATTACACGCAAAAATGTTTAAATTGAAATGATTAAAAGTGTGCACTGAGAAAAAAAATTGTTAATGTTGACTAAATTTTTTTTCAGTTCAAGTATATATGTATTTGACTAAAGATATTTGAATTTCGACATTTATACAATTTAACTTAATTCATTTAAAGCTATATTGAATTATTATATATTCATTTAAACAAACATTCGTACTCGTATCATATAATCTTATTGCAGCTACAAACGCAACTTTTTTTTGTCATATAACGGGAAGGGTATGAAGTTGAGAAAGAAGGTAAAAGAAGTCCGATCAATACAAGGGCAGTAAATAATTTTCGGCCGTTCGTTTTCTTGATAACTCATCGACGCGAAACGAGCAGGTGTGGTAAAGCCAAAAAATGCTTCCAGTCGACTCGTACGAGCGCAACGGGGGAAACTTCTGTGCCTTCATTGTTTCAGTCTTCCGGCATTACAAAAGAAACGCCGTGGATGGAGGCGGACGGAGGCTCGAGACCGACTCAATTACAGTCGCTGAGCGACGCGATAATTGGGATCAAGATTGATTGTCTTCCTTCCTTTCGCGCTGACCTCCCACAAATACAAGCTACTTCGGGACGCGCACACATTTTCTTTTCTCCCGTCTCACACAAATAAACCAGTGCGAAAAACGAGACCTTATTCGCGCTGACGGAATACGGGTTTTAACTAAAAATTTTTTGCTACTTTGCAATCAAAGTTCCTCTTAGCGCAAGGTATAAACCTACATATTTTAGCAATTAAGTGCTCTGCAGCAGAATTACTGGAATTAAATCTAGAAATGTTACGTTACATCGAAGAGAGATTTTATTTCAATGTAAAATAAATCTAAAAATAAATTTAGATGTACGTACTCGTCAAGTTCACTAATTGAGATCTGCTCTATAATCACAAGTCAAACAAAATTCTACTTCGATTACATACAGAAGAAAGGACAGTTTAATGAATTAAAATTTTATCAATAGAACAAACGTAACGTTGTAGTTACATCGGAAATAGTGCAAAACGACATACTCGTTCGAAGTTAGCGTCGTCCATCGGGGCCGACATAAAAAATTTTATTGGCATCAATATCCGACTCAAAATTACGAGGATCACGTATAAGAAGTACGATAGTAAACCGCGCGATAATAATTCGTCGTCGCGTGAGAGCATTCGGATCGTTTTCCCCGTCTAGCTGCGTGGAAAAAAACCTACGCGAAGACATTCGCGAGAACGACTCGACAACGAGGGGCGCAGGAGGGAAAAAGCAGGAGGGTGGTGTGTTAGGCGGGTCTGCGGGATGGTTGCTCACTTCATGGCGGCGGGAGGTCGATGTCGAGCAACCTTTTTCACCTCGATAAAGCCCTGTCGTCGAAGGTGGCCGACGAACACGATCCTTCAGACCCGGGCTAACCCCGTTTTATAACCTCTCACCCATCTACCCCCGTCAACCCCCTGTCGCAGCCCTGCCGCGCGACGGGAGCACGCCGAGAGGGAAAGAACGTGTTCTCGCTGCTGAAATGAGCATCGTAGATAGAATGATAGAGAGAAGCTATGCGGCCCGGAAAGAAGAGAGAAAGAAAACGGGGAGAAAGAAATTGGGTGGATAAGAGGTGCGAAGGGGGCGAGGGTGTATGCCATCCACCCGTTGAGCCGTTGCAAGGACGGGTGAGCGAGATTACTAGGATTTGCGCGTAGATTTGCATATCGATTTTCCCGGTAGAACAGTGTCGTATGGCGGCCGAGGGCCCGTGCACGATTTGCCTTAATTTCGCCGTGGGAGGTATCTGTCACATTAGCCCGGTGGTTGTAGCTTAAGCGGCTGTTTCACGACACGGCGACGTCGTTTCGAATCGCGCGGCTCGAAATTACCGACGGTAATTCTCGAAAGAAACGCGGTTCTAACTTGGTGTTAAGAGGTGAGATTTTTGGGAGAAAGGGAGAAGAGTGTGCTCCGACATGCTGCAGCCTTGACTCTCTTGATACCGAGAGAAATGTGTTTTTACATTGCATTCAATAATTATGACATAATTGTTATTTGATAATTTTATAAAATTGTTTAATGTACGTGTATAAACAGAAGAACGAGTGTGGATTGTTGAATGGCAAGCTGATGAAGATAACAAAACGAGCGGGACGGAAAGATGAAAAAAGATCGACGGAAAGTTTTTTCGTTAATTGGCTTCAGAGATGTGTGATTGCGTATAACGCCGCATATAGCGTGAGCCCTCTCTCTCTCTCTCTGCACGAGAAAGTCTAACCGTTCGCTTATTCCGCAATACCCTTTCACAGCGACCAGTAATCGGATCAACGACGAAGGGACACCAACGACGAAGATATCGGGATAGGAGTCCGGGACGTTCTAACCGTCGGATATTGGTGCGATGATAGGCCAGATTGAGAGGAACTTTGTTATCGGGATTACTTAAGGGAGTAGAAAAACATGGCATTGTTCCCCGATCGAATTTACAGTATCTATACATATACACATTTAGACTTTGAGGATGACCGTTCTTCAAAGATAACCGCGAAAGCCTTTTCCGTCAATTCCTTTACTATATTATCTTTACTATACTTTCTTTATGGATATCACATGAACGTTGAACGCACACATGTACATGTTTATGTAATACGTATGCATGGTATACTAACCGTATTGCTTAAAAACGCAATCGCAATACTGGCAAACTTATAGGATGAGATAAAAAAAAAAGCATCGGCAAGAATAACGCTGAACCATCAAATCAAAGATTTTGCCTGCAACAGGCATAACTCGCAGTAATTAAATATTGAAATCATCGAACGCGTTCAGAGGATAATTAATAAGTTCTTATTGAAAATTGAAGCCGTTTTGTTTCGAAAGATGATTTACACCGAAAAAATTTGTAAACTGTAACACTCAACTTCTTGTAAAAATCAAGAATGTATCTGCCACTAATCTAGTCTTTAAAAGAACTTCTTCTGAAGCCAGGAAAATCTTTTGCGGTGCCTTGCAGAGATTATAAAAATAAAAGGGAAATTCTCGAGCCTCGAGAGTACAATTTTTCCGGTATAATATATAATCTTTGTTTAGTATCTTTCCACGACCTCGCAGCGATATATCAGCGGGCAAAATGTCCGTGCCTGTTTTTAATTCCCGTAAGAATCCGGGATAGCCGGACGGGAACTAGCGCAGCAGTAAGAGAGGGAACCGCCGCGCCGGTGAAAGCCGATTGCGGGTACCGCAAAAAAGCTCGCGCCTCGGGGGGAAACGAGTTTTAGCGGGATTTCGCATTGCGGAAGATAGACAACGGCTGCATACCTATATCGCCTCTCGCGGGAGAGACGAGAGGGATAATGAATCGAGCGAAAGAGTCGATGACGCGGTCAGTTGGCGGAAACCGGAGACCCGGCGAGGTCGAAGTAGACCTTCATACGTGTTCTCTCCCTCCCAGGTTTGTCACGCTCCGATCCGAGGCTTTGCGGTCGCGACTAGCGCCGGCAAGTACTCGTCAATACTCACTCGAGCCGTTCCCTCGCTCGTACTCGACGGAGGACGGCCCGCAGCCGTCCACCATCTCCTCGTCCCGGCTCTCACGGGCGATGTGTTTTAGCTAAGGCGAGCCGGTCGGTTAATTCGAAAAGTGGCGGCTCTCTTTCTCTACCTCTACGCTCCTTCCGCGCGCGTATCCGCCCTCTTTTCACCCCCTCGTGACTGCGACCGTCTTGGAAAACCAGCCGGATGTCGAGAGAAAGCCGGACCAAATGACATTAGGGGTCTCGTTTCATTACGGCGACGGACGTGAAAGCACAGCTGAGTCAGTGGCTATACCCCTGGTGTATAAAAGGAAGTCCGTTCTCCTCCTTTTGTTTTTTACTCCCTTTCCCCAACCGTCTCCCCCCTACTACCCTCCTGTAGATCTTTACGGCGTTACGGAACAATTTTCTTTTTGTTTCGAGCATTTTCATTACCTATATCTTTCTTCATTGTGATCTCGGCGTTTGTGTTGGACGGGAGACAAACGGGAGACTCTGCTCTCTTTCCCGAAGCATTATCGAAATCACACGGTGGAAAGTTTTTTAAAACGCGTAGGGTTCGGAAAGTTGCAAAGAACAACAACTGTCTCATTGTTAGATAACATATTATATAGACTCGGTTAACTTCAATTGTAAGAAAAGGTAGCTGGTCAGTTTTTACTCCAAGTATTACACGTGAATGTTTCAAAAAGATACCAGAATGTATACATATTTCCTAGTTTAATTTCAATATTCGCAGTAATACGACTTTCGCGATTTCTCCCGAAATTAAAAGTAAATACGCCTGAATTTGTGTATGTATAAATATAAGTTTTAAAAAGCGAGCACTGACCAGATGCGAGAGAGTCGCTGGTAACAGTCCGCGCCGTTAAGCTGTACCATAAATATACGAAATAAACTCGTAATAACAGTTAACTCTGATTATTCTTGATTTGGATTATCATTATCCTAAATAAATCCGACAATAGTTTTTAACAAAATTATAACTTTTGAGGCATGAGAGTAAAAATATTACAAGGTCAAATAAATATGGGATAAATATTAGACGAATATATAAACATTAATAAATAAATTTAATAAATATTAAAATAAATTTCTAAGATTCTCTCAAATAAAAATAGAGCAAAAATTTTCATGACGATTCCGTTGCAATAACTATGAATGAAAAGGAAAAAAAATGAAGCGCGAGAGAAACATCTGCAATTACATGAGGTTTGCTCAAAAGAGAGAGAGAGAAAAAAACAGCGTTTAACAAATTAACGTCTCCAGTTGACGTAATGTTTTTGCAGTCGTTTAATTTAACGTTGTCCGAGCGTCTCGCAATATGCGGCGGTATTTCGCAGTCGCGAAGTTCTATTTCCGAGGCGCAGCGCGACAGTTAACGACGTGACATTATTAACGGCACTCGCTCTCAAATGCCAGAACCGCCTCCCGGCTAAATTAGCGGACAACGCACGAGCGAGCGTCTTCTCCGCGGACAAATTTCACCGGGATCGACGTTGACGTTACGCGTTACCATTCGCGTGTTATTCTGGCGGGGCTTTCACACGGTACATATTAATGAGTAAAAGTTAATCCCCGATACCCGAGCGATCCTTTATGTAGATCACGAACTCTATTAGCTAGTGTCTGTAGAATCTCCCGGCGCCGCGTCTATATTAGTTCCCGGTCTCCTTAGAGCGCGCCTCGCAGCCGGGAGTTCTGACGCAATTCTTAGAGGAACTCGTACACGTTGCACATACATATGTCATTGCGTTGGATGGCATTACATGCGGTACATGATAATACGGATGCTCGATCGGCATATGAAGTGCGTATTAGAGAGGATGAAGTTGACACAAGGATGTGCAACTAATCTGCTTCGTGGAGGTATCAGGCGCGACACTTGCATTCTAAATATCCGTGGATTATTATTCTTCGGCTTCAATCGTATAAAGTCACGGAGTAGAGTTAGTTATGGATAGTAGCACCTGACAAACTAATGCATTTATTCTTTACATTGTATCACCTCGAGAATTTATTACCATTATTTATTATATCGAATTTGAATTTAAAAGTATGTCGTTAATATTTTGAGAAGAATGAATTCTCATGCCTTAAAACAATTTTTATTTTGGCAGCGTTTTATCTTTTAACTTAAATATGAGAAATGGGAAATGTCTATGCCGAAAGATATTTCGGACATCTTTTTTTCTTCATTTATAAATTACAAAGCGCCATTGATTGTTCCAATATCAAAATAATGATATTATTTTGACATGGACTAATCCAATTGAAAATAATGAAATTGTGTGACCGTGTAATTCAGCACGCCACATTATATGACAGATGATCGCCGTTTCGACACGTCAATATCGATGCACGATTATAAATACTAATTAAGAGCGCAAGCGAATCTTGATGGACAGCTGTTGCGGCTGCAATTGCATTGGAAACATCATCCAGAACGATCGATAGGAAGTGTCTGTGCATGTGCGTCGCGTAATATCACGCATATACATGTAATTGAAACTCAAACGGAAGCACAGAAATCACACACGGATTCTCGAAACTAAATTCCCTTTGCGCGAGAGACAAAATTCGATCGATGATTTTTTAATGTGCGTAATCGGATTTCCCCATGGTGTGGTACACGCCGATATTTACGATTTATCATCGTGTTACATATCGAGAGAACATAGTTCGAACATTTCCCGAAACGGTTTTTTTTTTTTTTTTTTTTTTTTCATTCTGTTTGTGCACATTGAGCAAGTTCATGCTGTGGCAAATAATGACTGATACAGTCATTCAAAGGGTTTGAAAATATCGATACTATGCGTGCGTACTTCATAAAATACGAAAGTATCTCGAGTTCACATGACAAACTGGCGATAGCAAATTCGTCATGTGTAAATGACATTTAGAAAAAATATAAAAATATCTCAAACAAATATCTAAGCTAACACACACGTAAATAAATCCTAGAAAAATTAAATTTATTAAATTAAATCATTTTGTTCAATAAATTAAATTCACAATAAACCTAAAAAATAAAAATATATTCATATGAAAGAATGGTTTTGCTAAAGTGTGTAAAAATTTAGTTCAATATAGATCTAAAAATAATTATGTTAAACCATTAAAAAATTTATACAGGATGTTTAAGTTAGTTGTGAGAATGTTAAAACTTTTTGCAGCAGTATGTTTGAACATTATACATTATTTTGATAGTCCAACTTAAGATTATTTTCTAATCTGTATCTAGCTAAATTTTTAGATACTACAATAAAATTGTCCTTTTAGATATGTGAATTAAAAACCGTTCTTTCATAGTCGACAATCAACCGATAATCATTAAATGCATTTAATAAGTATCATATTTTTAGCATTACGCACATCGTAACACAACTGCATATACATCTTTCTTCTGGTAAAACTCCAGCTGTAATCGTTCCAAGTGTTCTCATTTGCGCAATAAATTTACTCGCTGGCCACGATGGTACTTCCTTCGCGCAATCCACGAATGTTGTGCCGTGATTGTCGTTAGATCGACAATTTAACAAGACGATTCTCTGAGTATGAGTTATCGTTTAATGAACGCCTCTTCGACTTCGGAGTGTTGAAGTGCTCTAGACTCTAGTGCAGCGTACGGAGCCGGTCTTACCACTCAAGCAGAGGGCTGCTAACCCTCGATTTCCCCACTCCCTCCTCTCGTCCTTTCATCTTCTATCCCGCTCGCTCGCTCTCTCTCTCTCTCTCTCTCTTTCTCGATCTCCACACAACTGGTCTTTTCCTGCTCCTACATGCTCTCTCTCTCTCTCTCTCTCTCTTTCTCGATCTCCACACAACTGGTCTTTTCCTGCTCCTACATGCTCACGCCAACTTCTCCCATTAACCGAGTCAGAGGAATTACGATAATTTGCAGAAGAGGACAAAGAAGGAGAAACTGGTGGCCAGGTAGAGAAAGAAACAGATAAAAGGAGCTCGGAGGAAAAGAGGGTGCTCGGAGGTTCGGGTTTTTAGCCGTTTGATTCGTCAGCACAATTAAACGAATTAATAGGCGCCGCTTTGCTCGTTCAGCTTCTTCTCTCTTTCTCTGTTCCAGCGCTCAATTCGCTATCCATTGATTTTTCAACATCCGTGGTAGCAATCACAGTTTGCAAGACACACTGATTATCGGCAATTCAAATAATTAGTTGTTAATCGAAGAAACCTGATTATGATTTCTAAAAGCAAAAAATCTGACAAAAAAATAATAATCACAATTTGCGTAGAAAATAAAAGATGTATTTAGTTTAGAGTATTATATTAAAATTAAAATTATCAACACTAAAATTGACTTTATACAATAATTGAATAATTAAGTTGGATTATATTAAATAATACAATCCAACCCCGTAAATTCTCTCTTTTCTCATTTTTTCTCTTCACAAAAATTGCGGTGATACAAATTTATTTTCTTCTATTAATTTCATTAATCGCCGTTCATTCATGAAAATACAATTTTAAATTACATCCTTGCAATCTTGAAAAAGATACCGTTTATTTAAAATGGTAATGCCGCAATGCGATTTTGGTCATCGTAAAGAATTTTAACGTGCTTGTCTTGGCAACGACGAGTAACTGGAAGCTGGTCCGTGACAGAATAACAATTTCGCGAATTAGACAGATCAAAGGGAGCAAAGTTCGACGGTGATCCAGGCGGAAAGAAAACCGAGATGAAGAGGCGAAAGAGAGAGGAGCAACGTACGAGCACGAAAGCGGGACCGACTCAAAGGCGAAGAAATTCCCCCCTCCTTCTCCCCCCGAGTTCTAAGTGATAGAAAAAAGGAGACGTTAGAAGGCACGGCGCACTCGCCGTGCTACTCGCAGCACTCGTTTCTATAACGCCTCTTGCGCTCGCACTCCCTCGCTCTTTCGCGCTTTACCCCTGCCGCTCACCCTCTCGGCTCTTCCTTCCGTCATCCATCGTGCTAAGAGTCTTGCTGAACATCAAAGGCTTTGCATGGCTCTCTCCCGCGTGCACGATAAAATAGACACGATGTACCAAAGGCAAACCACTAAGCCTCCCGCTCTCCAAAAGCCCTGATTCAAATCGGGCTCGACGTGACACGATAATTATTGCTCACCCTCAGTCTACTCGAGAGAGTAAATTTGTCCCTGATTTTCGTGCAACAACTGCATGCAGTCACACGGAGCACAGTACTGAAGTTAGCGTTCTACCTCGAATTTCCATATAATAACTAATACCTCTTGAATACAATAGATTATAAAATATCTACAACAACTGTCGCATAAGTAATAAACTATTATTCCATTAATAGTTGCAATTACTAGCTTAATCCTTTCAGTCATAGCGTCTCGTATGAGATACGTTTTTTTATTTTTTTTTTCAATACTAATGGATTTTTTTGTGATTTTTGTGATTATCTAAAGGTTCAATCTTGACTCTCCAATGGTTATTTATTCAACATTAGTAACGCTTTTGTTGTTATAAACAAATTAATACCCAAAAATATTATTTTTTTTATATTAAATTCATTTGTACGTGAACTATTCTAAGATAGATAAACGCATACTTTTTTTTTTAAACAAAGACCTTAAAGAACAAGATACGATTTTTTTTCAAATCACTTTCAACTCTTTACAACACAAAGTCGAAAAAATGTAAGCTTCTACCAACAGGTACCATTTAGCAGTAATTTAAAACATATGCATTGCGTTTATGCATTGCGTATTTATATAGAAACTATTATCTTCTAATAATTAAAATATAAGTTTTTTTTATTAATATCTATTTGTAATCAGAGCGTTCAAAAATTCATATCTCAAATTTGAAAGCAATCATGCAGATGGATTTTATTTTCAAGAATTTTGTACGCCACATTGGACTGTCATTTTAAAATTTAAAAATCTGACAACCGATTTGAATTCAGCGATCGCAAAAACCAATATATCATGCATGATGTGAAAATCCGTCCGCTCTCTAAACTGCGTGACTGAAAAGGTTAAGAAGATCCGAAGATAAAATATTAGAAAGTCGAGAAAATTACTCATATAATTCTCGTGTAATTCTGACGTACATAATTCTCTTTTAAGTGCAGCGAGAAAATTTTTTAACATACTTATTTCAGGAAAGAAATTTTACATCTCACTCCACGAATATAATAAAATTCTCTTTCCCCGCGAAAAAATACACGAAGTTTTATTTTATTATAATAAAAACGTGGCAATAAATGAGCTGACGGGCGTAAAAGTATATAATGGTATATACTCGAATGCGCGAAATATTTCGGTATATTCGGGGGGAATTAAGAATTTATTGCTATTAGCAAATCGGATTTCAAATAAATGCGACGCGCAAAAGTAAACAAAGTGTATTACCCTCCGGCTATTATCGGGGCCATTAATCGATAATGGAACGCATTACACGCGGCGTTACACAGCATAATAAAATTTTATAACGTATATTCATCGAATTGACCAACACGTCCCACACGGCGCAATGTAATTTCGCCGTTGCGCATAGCGCACGAGCGCTCGGGGCTCTCGCGCGTGTAAGCGCGCGCACACGTACGCACACGCACACACGCACGTGTCGTGTACACTTATAAATTCGCAACGTGTACGCGGCACAATGTCGCCTAATATGCATGTAAATCACAGTGGTGCGTAGAAACCGCCGGTTGCGGTTCAATCTCGAGTTGCGGCGCAACTCGTGCCGTCCGCTTACAAATTCATGTGATTTTCTACGGTGATTACCGGCGATGCCTCCCCTGCGGATCGGCCTATCATTTTTTATCGGCGTCTCGCATCGCGGATTACACCTCTCTCTCTTTCTCTCTCTCTTTCGCGCCGCGATAAATATTTAACGCCCGGCCCCGCCGCGCCGTGCGCTTGCGGCCGTTCCCGAAACCGCGCGCGACGGCCGGCCGGCGCGATTTATCGCGTTAAACAATCGCGAATCGACATTGTTGCGTCGTTTCCGAGAGATAGAAGCGTACGCGCCTCGAGCAATCGGCCAAACGCAAATTTTCGAATCTATCGGATCTACGCTTCTCTGCCGGCGTTTAGAAGCGCATTACATACGTTCGGCTGGCTTCATATCGGCCCCCACGGTACATTGATTTAATCCCCGATTCTATATAGAGTTGCCGCGCGACCGTGCGGCTACATCGAGAATGGAAGGGAAAAAAGCGATTTCACCCATGTTCGTTATTCGCCTTCGATCGAGATTACCTGACCGAAGCGGATAAATCTGACGACAAATCGCGAATAATGAGCGCGCGGAAATAACGAACCTCTCTCTGTTTCGACAATATTATATGCATTCAACCGTCAACGTTTCTCAACCCACCACGGCAGGAAAGCAATTATAAAAAAATACAATTACAGAGATACTTCAAGAGTCAAATAAAAATTCCACAGATATCAAATAACTTAATTTAACTTTTTATAAGGATTTTTATAATTTTATATATTTAGTTTTTATTTAAAAAGTTATTTCGTAAAATTTACTCCAATTTACTCAAAAGCAAAATCTTATAAGCTTTATTCATGTTGCATTTATGTATTATAATATTATTAATTAATACAAGGAGAGAAATTTTGTAAAAGTTCTTTTTCTTTTAAAAAGTTGCCGTCACAAGTTACTGACTCTAAAAAGTAACATATTACAGTTAAGAGCTATTCAAAAAGTAACGAAGCGTTAGTTTTCAATTACTTTTTCATTGATTTTTTTGCAACGCATTGCTACTTTAAATACGAAAACCATAGATTACAAAATTGTTTTACTTATTATACTAAACACTCAATTATATGCTGCAATACATCACAGTTATTTCAAGAACTTGAAATCAAAATATGTTTACTGAAATATGTTAACTGAATTAATAATTTATAAGTTAATATTGATACTTAAAGTACAATATCAAAATCATGAATCAATATTTTCCAGCTAAAAAGTTTGCCAAATTCAAACTTTGTGATAAATCATCGTAAACCAATAGTCAAGAGTTTATTTCAAAGTTTCAACCTTATGTTTATGTGATAGCTATTCTCGAGGATGATTTATCACTTTATTTTGCTGAACGCAAATCATGTGTTGACGGATAAGTTGACGGGTATATACTACATAAAGTAATTACTAAATTACTAATTACCAAAACAATGTAATTAAATTAAGTTACAATTATATAGGTACAAAGACAGAAATAAGGATAAGTTATGGAAGAAAAATAACTCTAACTGTAATTTCGTTACAAATAACGGGTTATTTTTCAATCCTGATAAATGTCATTCCCAAATGTCAATCCCACATATTAATTATCCCGTCTCAATTACAGCTAAAATTAGAGGAAAATATCATTGACAGCATAGTTTTATGATAAAAAGTTTTAATGTGATATAAAAAGAAACAGAATGTGGCTAAAAGCTATTTATATATAATAAAATACATCAAATAATGTTTCTCTATTTCGAAGAAAAAGTGTAATTATAAAAAAAAATAGCTATTTCCTCGTTGCTTGAAATAGGCATCAATTTATCACACGGCGACAACACAAATGTTAAAAAATGAAACTACGTGTCGGTTAGCAAACGAAGATTTCAATTGTTTAAAATTTAATCACGATACTTGACATCGCAGTATGTGACGTTTGATGCGTTAAAATACGCGAAAAATTTCAAAATACAGAAATCGTAACGCGCTTGACTATTCGCGCGTGGCACGAACGTGGCTAAAAAAAAAGGAAAAAAAGCTATTATAAAAGTGTAATTCGATGCCGCAAAACTGCGGCTTTTGAATCGCGATCACATTTCCGCTGTCATCGGATACAAAAACCCTGCCAGTAACGTTTTCAGCAAAAAGTGGGATATCATACCGGTGTTGACTCTATAAAAACTAAATCGGAGAGATGATTAAGAACTATATTTTTTTGCTACTCGCACTGGACGCCGTACGGTCCTGGAAAAACGTCGTAACAGTGTTTTCTGTAATGGCGTCCGGTTAGAGCTAATCGATCGCGAACGCATTGCATTTTCTAGGACAAAAGCGTAAAACGGCGAAAATGCGAAAAATCGGCGAGTCACGCGACTGGTCGTTTTTCAAAATATACAAAGATTATCGCTGTGTGCTTCACAAAGAAAAATGAATAACACGATAGGCGAAGATATATTACTCATCTGCGTGCTCCAGTTTTTATCGAGTATTGGAGCAAAGGCATTTCGACAGTTCAATATATGCGAGAAACTTATACAGAATCCTTATAAACTGTTAGAATTAAAAAAGAGAAATTTAGCACAGAAATGAATAATGCAGATCCCCCGAAAAGATTTGAAGCAGGTTTAAAGCAGTTGTAATAATTCCTTTCCCCGAGGGCCAACGCTGACGATTCGGCGACGCAAATAAGGACATAAGACTTCTGAGTTATCAAATGGAGCGTCATTTTCGGATGACGAATAAGGTCAATCTGCCGTGTCGGATGCGCTTCGCCTCGATGGACGGATGCTATGAGCGAAATCAGACGGCAATGTTGCGTGAAAGCTATTCTTGCGTAAACCGTCGTACCGTCATCTTGTTATCCAGAGCAATTACCTCTTTTCTATGCGCCAGCATAAGTGAGGCGATCCGTTGGAGTATCTTTTTAAATTCTCGTTAAAAGTCCCAAGATTTCAATTAGTTCTCCTCTCCTCCCAAGCTATTGCATCTATTTCAACACATCGATTATTTATCGTTAATAGGAATTTTTTATTTAAAACTGTTCTACGTATTAAGTATAACAATACACACGTTTATAAAAAAATATATTATACATTTGAAACTGTATTTAGGTGGCCAAGCTAATATCTCAAAATTGACAAGCTGACAGCCTTTTGAAATATTTATAGTTCAACGGTAATTAACATGTTTTTTTTTAATCTTAATTGTTATTGACAAATAAAAAAAAAGTGAACAGTCGAACGTTCTCTTTATGCACATCCGTTTGTCGCGAATAGTCAAGTTAATCGTACAAAATCTAATAATCCTGTCTAGTAGATAATGAATGTAACGTTTAAAATACATCAAGGCGGATACTATTGTCGCGTTTTAATAAACGTCATGCTATCAGAAGACTTTCAAGTTTGTGATTTACGTCAATGGGGTAAGCGGTTTATGACAGTGACGCATTAACGATTTCCGCGAAGCCGATCTGTTGCCGTAACGGATATACCACGGTAATAACCCAAAGCTATGATGATCGGAGTTCATCACCTGGTCACCAGCTGTTGTCGTCCACCGACTGCATCGCCCGGGCAAATGCGCATCGCAAATAGCCGACCGAATTTCGGAAAGTCGAAATACCTCTAGCTGTTCTCGGAGAGCTCTCATTATTATGTTAACAAAATTCTACCTCTGAGATCCGAGGAAGGAAACAAGTCAGCGAAATATAACGAGTAATATAATAACGTGGATTTAATATACCTTGCGCGCGTTAACGTGGCAGTGAGAGAATCTTATTTTGAATGCACAGAAATGGAAATGAGGTTTGATCAAACTCGACCATTAATGCGCGACATTACAGAAGTAATTTCGGTACTTTCGGGAAAAAAAAATTGATGCTGAATGAAACAAAAGCCAAGCACACGTTTCAGCTCCAAAGAAATTTTAATTTTTATACAAATCGCTCCTGCGTGGCGCGTTCCGGTTGCCATCTTCGTGAGTAGAGGGCCGTGCGAATACAAACGTAACGCCGGGCACCCATGCGTAAAACAGCACTTTTGCATATCAAATTCACGTTGTGTGCGACTCGCGGCTCATTCAGTTTCCTATTCATACGCTGTTTCGAGCCATACAGGGAGTGAGGGAGAAAGAGAGAGAGAGAGAAAACACGGTGGACGCAGAGACCATCCACCGGCGTGAAATACGGAACAATCGTGCACAGTTCGCCTACGAGAGAGATCCAGGTGCATGGCCACCTGCTGCTGTTGCCACCGCCGTTACCCTCGAAATTCGCGATTCGCAAGACAGGCGAAACATTGCCGGCCGGAAGCCGACGGAGAGGGGTCCTAGACAATGCCGCCCCGTTTCCGGGAGCCGGCACGACTGCTTTAACACACTCCGCTTTTGCTCCGTGTCGGGCAGGAGACAACCCGGCCGTGCGCTGAAGATTTATTCGAACGCGCGAAAGTTTGAGAATCAGGCCGGGAGATGTGTTTTTTGAAATGTAAATATTGGATTAAACGTGTCGCCGGAAAAGTGGAAAACTCGGCAGATTTTCCATGAAATATTGCTCGTTACGTTTATGAAATTTCACCAAATCGTACATAATACGAATTTCTATAATGCAATATATTTTTCAGAAGAGCAATACAGTAAGAGAACTATTATAAAAAACGGAATAATCGAACGTTCAACTGAAATTCATTATTATTATTCGCTAATATCATCCACGAAATGAGAGTAAACGTTTCACGTATATCAGTTTACACAAGCAAGTTTATATAGGGGCATGTGTATCCATATATCGTTAATTTAAGTAGTTCAAGTTCTATAAACATATAAAAATGTCGACGAAACGTTGTGTCTTAACATTAGAAAATAACATCCCCAATCATTCCGAAGCACACAGTCGTTGGTCTCAAAACACAAGCCGTAGATGATATAAAGCACAGAAAGAAAGCAGTCCCGCCGAGATAGTTACGTTAAGAAAAATATTTGGACTAGAGCAAGTTCTCGCTCATCCAAGAAGTGGGAAAATAGAAGAAGAAAATGAAGAAAACTATTCAATTTTGACATAATTTTTGTTTTGTTGCATTCACCGAATATATGTTATGTAATATAAATTAACGTTCTTGACTTCAAAATAATAATAATTCAATTACTTGAAAAAAAATTGACCATCCAAACAATTAAAATATTATCTCATTGTCAGGATCTTTCATCAGCGCTTGAAATGTTCAAAGAAAAGAAGACGGTAAAACAAATAGATGAAAGAAGTAAAATCCTAGTTTCTATTAAATAACAAATGAGTAAAATTGATTTATGAATGTTTTGAATCTACGATACGAATTAAGAGTTATCGAAATTTAATAACTTCTTAGTTTTATTCTTTTTCTTTCCTAATTAACAACAAAAATTTTGATCGCGAATGCCGGAATTTTGGCCTTAAAATCAGTTGCAAAGAAGAAAAAGAAGAAATTTGGTTTATAATGATTTTCGCAGTAAAAATAGTCCTATTTTTGCTTATCCTTAATATCTTTTAAATCATTCAATACTCGATCAAAATTATTTAATTAACTACACTACATTTTTTCAAATTTTAGGCTATAATAATTCGTATTATTTCTTTTTTTTATCTATTATATTTAGCTACTTCAACGCGATTACACATTTTTTGCGGGTAATCTTATTGCAAACTAAAGTTTTTACAACTTTTATTGTTTCGATGAATTGAGATTCCCATTTTTTTTGTTTATAATCTCCGAATAATCTATAAAATTTATGTTAAATTTCTAATATTTCAAAAATAGGTATAAAACATTCTTATCATTTACCGTAATCATTGCCTTCATCTTCGCAAGTATTCGTTCTGAATCTCAATGTCGCATGACATCGTATTACAACATGCTTTAATAACCGTGCTGTAATAATCGAATAAAGCCTCCAAGATTGACTGAAAGACCTGGAGGAATCTCAGAGATGGATACAGAATATTGATGGGAAGAGAGTCTTCATCGATGATGCAGTGACGGAGTGATAATAAAATTGTCTCGCACGGGGGCGCGCGCACGGGAGCCATAACAGAAGGCGGAACATGCGATCGGGATCATACAGCTGCGAAATCGCGCGACTAAAAATGTATCGCTCCGACCGGGATAAGCTTCTCCACTATTGGGCGGGCTCGGTCGTAAGTCACACCGTGGCGTCATCGCATCGTAAAATATTTTCAATTCCTCGAAAATAACTCGGGTATTCGCAGCACGCGTGGCATCGTCCTGGATACACTTTGTTCGCGTTTTATTCATGGCATCGTAAATCACCCGGGCCTGCGCCCGTCTGCCTCTTCTGCCCCTTGGCTCGTCCTCTCATCCCCAAACCCTCCCCCTCCCCGCCGCCTGTGCAACGCAACTGCGTTACCATGTAAATGTTGCGCAATTAGTCATGGAAACTTTGTCACGTGTAAGTTACGGCGCGGCGCTGGAACCGTTCTTCAAATTTACGGGAGTTTCCGGAGTACTTGAAAATAAGGGAGAGAAGGCCGTTAAAATGAGGTTACAGGCGACGACGAGCCGTCGCGAGCTGTCGTGGCGAGATTTTAAATCGAATTATTTCAGAGCGAGATCCTGCTCGTCCGCCGACGTCATTCGTTCTACCGCTTTTTTGACGGCGACGAAGGGGCGAAAAGGCCTGTGGATAGACAAAAGAGGGGAGGAGGCAGAAGCAAAAAAAGGAAGGCACAAAATTACCAACGACACGTGTTAACCCTCGACGAATCTCTCAAGGATACAGTCGACGCATCCCTTTATAAGGATCTCGAAGAAGAAAGGGCGAGCAAACTGCCACTTGTTTCGATGATTCGTCACCTTCCGCTCACCAGTATTCATTTAAAGTGATGCAAACGAATGTTATTGTTATTAAAGCGATCGCGCCTCTCTTATTTGAAAGCAAAACCTAGTAAACAAAAAACACGAATGTACGTAGAGCGGATTATTATCATGATCATCAGATTGGTATATGTGACCACAAAGTTGAGGTACGTAGTAAAAACGTACTGCTTTGCGCTAGTCGAGTACGCGAGTGGAAGGAATAAACGCAAAGCTGCATGTGAAACAAGAAATATCCTATGCTATCCTCGGTTTATAATGAAAATGAACAAATAACGTAGAGAAGACGTAAATATATTATTTTTTTAAAACTAAAAACAAAATAAAGACATTAACATTTTTTCACGCTACAATTAAAAACTAAAAGTTGATAATTTATATCACGGCAGTGTATGAAAGAATTAAAACAGGATACGCGAGGAATTTTGAAAGTATTTTGTTTTACAATACAATACTCTCTCGTAGAGTGAAAAATAAGCTCAATTTTCGGCTCTTTTAGTATGACGTTTCACTCTACGAGATTTAGAGAGTATTAAAATACTAAAAGCACCGCGGTTCAACCAATCACAGACGGGATTACCACGCGCAAACTTGTAGAGGACTTTCGGTATCGCCTTATTATGAATTCGATTCTCTTGTAAAATTGGATGTCTCGAATTATTCGTTCGCGAAGTGGGACGCGGGATACGAAGAAATTTCAAAGAGCTTTAAACTAATAAGCTTAATGGTGGACGAAGCAGCCGTCTCCTTTGTGCAGAAGTAGAATCGGGGAAGTTCCACGTGGTACGACCGCACGTGGGGTTTCGTGGGTGCACGTAAGTACTCGAGGTAGATTGCGTCAAGGTAGGAAGACATTCGGTCGCCATAGTTCCGCTAGTCTCTAAAAGGGGACCAAGTGGAAAGGCTAGTTCTCTCTCGGATCCGTTGTGTGAGTGGACTTGCACATTCACGTAACTATACCGTCTTATATCCGACGACCATCGCGCGCTTCTCTCTTCTCGGTCTATCTCTCTGCCTTTCTTTCTCTCTCTCTCTCTCTCTCTCTCTCTCTTGCTTTGCCTAAGCGCGCGCTATTAGAGTAGATCCCTGCGAATTTGCACGTGGTCGAAGTCGCAGAGAACCGCGAAGTTCTTGCGAAAGCAAATCCGGAGTAAATCGACTGCTTAATCGAGTGACGTGAAATTTGAATAAAGTCTCGGGATCCGATAAATACGGAGTGCGCCGCGCGAGTTTCCCCGTCGATTCGAATTATCGGTGCAATAAGACCGTCCATGGTAAGGCAAAACTAGCAAAAATTCAGAGTACGACATTCGAGAACGTCTTCGGGACGCGATTTAATTGCTTCGGCAGACAGTCATTACGGCGACGTGAACCAAGAAATGAATAAAATAGCATCATAAAGAATTTACAATTAATATTTAAACGGTTAAGAATAATTGAGGGAAAAAATACTGTAATAATCTCATAATATGGGATATTTTATTTAAATGATTCCATCCTCATAAGGATAGAATCATTTAAATAAAAATTAAAATTTAATTATGATAAAAGCTGCTCATATATTATATTGCATTTTTGCAAATTAAGGTGCAATGTTTTAATAATATTTCCAAACAATCATTTTTAATAGACTGTACGCTTCGACTTACTTTCCTCCTCAGACAAACATTTATCGGATTTATTTACGTCACTACTTGACCATATTTGACAACTTTCTTCACTACTTTTACCAATCCAGACTCAAATTATTTTCGTAAGGCCACGAAGAATCAGTCGTATACCGCTTTTCGTTGTTTAATGCTTGAATTTCTCAAATTACTTTATAAAATATGCTTACTTTTATATCGATTTGACTTGTTAAATTGTAATGTAATCTTCGACAGAATTCGAATACAATGGTCTTCTATCTATTTATACTTACATCTGTATTTAATTTAATGCTTTTTAATTAGTTAATTTTAACATGCATTTATTAATGCTGCTAAAGAAGATAAAATAAGTCAAATGTACAATCATTTTATTAACGATTGATTGTAAATAAATTTATTGTTGAAAAATTACACTTTAATTTGCTCGGTCTTCTTGCTTTTTTGTTCCTTGATTGCTTTGCAAATACGAGCTTTATTCCTTATTAATGAGGACAAAGATTGATTGCTGATCAATTCTTACCAATATTATGAATAATTAGCATCAAATTATTCATGAGATTAATTATACTTAACGATCTGCTCCATTAGGTGGCTATACATACGAAAAAGTGTTTCTTTACGTTCATTATCTCTATTTGTTTGGCTTACATTACTTATTTTACATAAAAAATATAACTTTAAATAAACCATCGTTTTGTTAATTAAATATAAATTTTGCATTAAATCATATTATTTGGCAAAAAAACACGATTATTTAAAACAATATTTTACAATAAAATAACAATTTCTTTGATTGCGTTTAATAGCTTTTCCGCAAGGTCCTAGCTTATGTCGCCTATTACTGCCTAGATGGCTAGCGAGACCGCTAAAAACTCGTAAGCAAGATTTCAGAAGAATATAAAAACCGCGTAACGCAAGTTTCAAGCACACCCATGGCTCAATCCCGTTCCTTTATCCTTCCCTCGTTCCTCCCCATAAAAGTGCATATACTGTTACTCATAATTTTCTAATACATAGAGTTTCAGAAGTTAAAAGAAAATTTTTTAAATATAATACGAATATATAAATGATAAATGAAATATACGTAATATAATAATTTTATTACCAAAATAATAAAACTGTTTAACTAAAAAGGAAATTTAATTATTTCAGAAAAATATTTACCTATGTATTATTTGAAAAGTCAAAAAAATTGCATTTTTTAAATTTAAACATTAGTTTGGTCAGATTCTTCTAATACTTGACCTTCTTTGGATCTAAGAAAATTGTTAAATCTAAAGAAACATTTCCCCCGTTGAGTAGCAAGCGTCGCTATGGAAAGTATTACCTTTCGTAATTCAATATAAAAGTAAAAATAAGGAAACGCACGTGAAGGGAACAACGGAAATAAAGAGAAAGAAAGTGTTGAAAAAAGAATGTTATATCGCTCATACAGTTCAGTCACTTTCCATGTATTACCAGGTGCCTACGAATACTCACATAACAACACGTATGCCGCGCAACTCTTTGAGGATATTGGAACGCCCAGCGAGTCTCGCAAAACTAATAACTTTAATGAACGCGGTCGGGGCTTCTTTTAGGAAAGAGCGACGCGGGCAAGAAAGACATTTGCATGAAGCACGTCCGCATGTGAATTCGTGGATATGCATTCGAAGTAGATTGCGCCCGAGGTGCTGGGACATCTGGTGCTCCTCACATCTCCTACGTCGTAGAAACAGAGATAAGCGGGGAGCGCCCGCTACGCGCATCGGCGCGAATCCTCTCGAAAACCAGGGAGAGCGAAAGGAGAGGAGAAGAAAGGGAAAGAGGAAGGAAGAGAAACGGGGCGTTCTGCTCTCGCAAAATGTCACCGCCTCTCTTCTGCTCTAAAGAGAAGGAGAAAAGGGGGAGAGAGAGAGAGAGAGAGAGAGAGAGAGAGAGTACGCGCTTAGTTCTCGCAGGTGTTTCGCGCAAAATATGCAAAACCACACACGTGTCTGTCGTCCTAATGCGGTTGCTCGATGCGAAAAGACGTCAGCGGGAGTCCTCTGTAGACACGTGCGTCCGATATTACGAATTCTTTAATACCGTTGAATCCCGGACGCGCGAGAAATTCTCAAATGCTCGGAATCACGCGCAACGTATTTATTAATTTCATCATTTCATTGGGGAAAACGTATTTCTTTATAAATTGCAGAAGGACGCGTAATACCCTCCATGGCAAATGTATTGTAGTTCAGCTGATTCAAGCTGTACAAACCGTTTAGAAAGAAATCAGCGACTTGTATTACATACAATTTATAGAAACTTTGTGTGTACGCATGTTAGATTTTTCTAGGAAACTTCTTCTTTCTCTAGTACACAATCTACATTTTTCTTTCTAATATTACACTAGAAAAAGAGAGAGAAAGAGAGAGAGACCAGAAAGTCTTTCAACAACGAGTTCAGCTTCTTGCCTCTTATATTTCTCGTATAAAAGCATCTAAAATTTCGGGAGTCTAGTCCCGTGCAATGCCGAGGTTTGTCACGGCCGCATGTGAATTCTCCGGAAGGTATTCGAAGTTGATTGCGTCGAGGTAACAGGACATCTGGTCCTTTATATATGCCGAGCGTTTGCATAGACCGAAATTCCTTGAAGGGGAGCCAAGCAGGACGAGGTCCCGCGAGCTTAAAATGTCTCCATTTCGAGCAGGCACGAATCCGCGCAGATGTTCCTTGCCTTGGATTATACCAGTGCGACTGTAACGTACTTGCCTTCTTTCTTTCGCGAGAAGAGGAGCGTCCCCCGTCATTGTTACATGCGACACAAAAAAGACACACGTGCCGCTACAAAAATTAATTTCATAATAAATTGCCGAAATTTAATTGGATGCTGCATCGCTAACGACTCTGGCAACGGAGCTTCGGACTACGACTCCATTGGTGTAAAACTCATTTCAAAGTTATGTAAAATAAGGAATTTACTGGAGAGCGTTATACACGGACACCACCTAGAAAGGAAAGCACTTCCATACGTGTACTCGGCGAAAGCTGACATCGATCATCCGGCCATCGACATTACGATTGTAACAGCCAAACCACGTTATTATCGTAAATACCTCGTGGATAAAAAATTTATGCTTCACGCGACATGCCAATCGCGCGCGAATTATAGGTTACATTAGACGCACGTATGCATTACATTCATATATGCCAAGTGTAAGCTGATCATTCCTATTGCCTATTGCCTGAGCGCTGAAGGAATAACGAGCTTCCTCGTCGCGAATGCGGAGCGAGAGACCGTGTGCACGGAAGATTGGGCGGGTAGAGTTGTCGAGAGAGGTTAGAGTAGGGCGTTTTCATTCCTTCGATGAACGGTAAATCGCGACATATACGATGCACAGATGCATTTCCATTCGAGGCCGTCGCACGAGTTCAACTGCAACTCCTGTCGGCAGTCGGATAACGCATAGCATTCCGGCATGCAACCGGTCTGGGCTGCACCATGCGACATGTAAATTTTCCGGCGAGACGCACGTAAGTTAAACTGTCGACGAAGCATGTGCCTTTATAATGCGGCAAATCGGTTCAATTATAAGATAAATACGTATCCTCAACGTGGCGAAAGACCGAGGACGCGACATCAAATTGTCGAGATGTTTTGATCTAGAATAATTTTCAAATAACTATATTTTTTTTAATATTATATGCACCCAGAGAAAAGTTTCTTCGAGTTAAGAAATATTTGCTTGAATCAAAGAAATTTGTGCACTCACTGCTAAACGGTTAAAGAAAAGTTTCTTTGATTTAAAGAAATTTTTCGGTCGTTCGCTTTATTAGAATTAAAGAAATAGTTGTGCAATGCAACTTTTGCTCTTTTTTTAAATGAAAGAAATGTATTTTTGAAACCAGAACAACTAAATTATTATATATCTATGTTATATTTCTGTCAGAACTTTCTTTGCTTAAATTCAACAAATAATTTATTTACTTAAAAAAAAAAGCTAATAACCTGAAATCAATAAATAAAATTTTACTTTGTGCTCAAAAATATTTTTACTTTAATTTAATAAAATTAAAGAAACGATTTAAGTTTAAACATAACTTTTAACTCTGGGTGTGAATATTACATCTACAATAAATAATAGAGAAGGAAAGAAAGGCGTTAATAGTATAAATAATATAATTTAATTAGCTACAAAATTACTGTCCAGACGTAACTGCGAACCATTTGTAAATAAAATATCATATGATAATCACAATTAATTCTATAGTTATTTAAAACACACGTAATGTGATGTAGAATTCTGGCAAACCTCTGACATTGTAATAATGAACAAGCGACACTTTCCGAACACTTGATGTTTAAATGCGAAATCAATCTAATTCTCGTAATAGACAGGACGATAAAACTTCAATTTGCGATGTCTTGAATGATTTATATGTAGCATGGTTATATACGGTTTTGAACACGGTCACACTTTGTAATTGTACAGATAACGTATTACAATTTTAACACGTAATTCACAGTAGCTATACTCGTCAATCGCAAATTGCGGAGAAAGGACAGGTTAGTCAAAAATACATGTTTCACACACTTGAATTTGCAATGTAATTTCGTTCTTTAATAATGAGAATAAATGAGCTTAACACAGGTTGTTAACAAAAGTGGTGTTTACTCGTTATTGGCCTGATTTGTGAATTTGCGTTTGCCTATATCGAGATGGATAATTGAATTTTATATATAATATAATTTCAAATCCCGGGAAAACTGAAATAAATGTCAATGTTAAAATCACAAATAATAAAATATTAGGCAAAGTCCGTGCTAAATATAAAGTAAATCCTAATCTAACAGCTGCAGGATTTGTCAATTAAAACGTTCTCGTTGGACATCGTCACGGAGTAGATCCTTTGGATTTCACGTCTCCACTCACAGCTATCTTTACGAGCAGATATGGTCGTTTATTTCAAGTTCCACTGGCTTAACATAAAAATCTCATCCAGTAAACACGAGGCGAGAGTCGGATAAGCACACTCGGGCGCCGAATGCACCGTGAACATGGCGATGAGACTTTTTCCTAGGTTGCACGCTATCGCAATTTGATGGCGTAGTCCGATTACGAACGCGGTAAAGCGGCGATGAGATTTTAAAGTACTGGATGCACTTACACGTGAACACCGTTAGCGGGGCACGACGAAGACAGAGACGTGAGAGAAAGAGGTGGAGGCGCGAGAGGGTGGCTGGGCGCGGACGGAGAGAGAGACAGAGAGCAACAGGTTGCAAGTAGAATTCGCGGATGTCAACTGGCAGGACGTGGAAGAGCGATTCAAGGCGGCCGGTGTGTAACTGATCTCCTTATGACAACTTAAATTATCAGTCCAGACTGACCGCCGTTATCCCGTCTGCCGCTATTTAACTTTCGTGGCCTATTTCCGACCGAAGCCGTCCCCGTGGGATCCTGCCCGGACGTGATCCGATCGGTCCCGGGAATATCGGAATTATTCGCATCCCGTTCCCGTTTGAGGCGACACCGCTCTTGAATATTTCAATTTTCCATTGCACAGAGACGCGTCGCCGCGCAATCAAAAAGTGATGGAATTCGTGAGCAACGTGAGCCGGAGCGCACGACGGTGTGGAAAGATAATAATTGGGCGTAACTGAATACATCGCCCCCTTCTGTCCGCGCGCGTGCGTTGAATTTTTCAGGACGCGGCTAAATTATCTCGCCAAGTCGTATTGATTTGTCTCGGCGCGCATCTGCTCGCGCGCTTTCCATCGCTCGATCGCTCGATCGCGGGTGTATTATCGCGCGGGGGTCTTTGTGCAAACCCCCTCGTCGAGCTCAAAGCGCGGTATTTGCCTTGATTCGATTCGAGAGCCATCGCTAAGAGCTCAATCGCTAAGTGCGCGTTTAACTATCTCTCGGCCCTATCTCGGCGCGGCGACAATCGTGGGCGTCTAATCGTCCGGAATGGATTCTGACCGCCCTGGTAAAAGTGCTGAATTAATGAGCGCTTCGATATGGTGCAGCCACGAAAAGCGTCTATCGAACGAAAGCGCGCTCGCTCCATCGTTTTTGACTGTCCGCGAGGGCCGCCCTTTGAGATCTTTGTGAAAAAAAAACAAATTAATTCGCCCGGCTGGAGATAATCCCGTGACGCGCGATATGACGCGCTGCGTTAATGACGTTGGTGCAGGTAAATTGCGTACCAATTCCGTAGACTCCTCTATATCTAAATAGCTAATAAATTTAACACGTCAACATGTTGATTACCGTGGTTATCTGCGACGCATCATAGTAGCTATAATCGGCACCTGACAATTAACCAATTTGGTGATCAATGACGCTAACAACATTTTTTTCTAGCACCTAGAATTTTAATCCTCCGCGTGCACATGTTTTTATCCTCGTGCGTGTGTCCGATGCTATTTTTCCTATTTTAATAAAAAAGTATCAAAAAAAAATCTGATAAAATCCATAAAATTCATAAAATCTGTCGACATCGTAGTTGAAGACTTCATTGTTGTTTTGATAAATATTGTTGTTCACTAAATATTTCATTTTTATCAAAGTTTTATGCGAGTAACGAACTTCGTCGTCTGGTATTCTATTTTTTGACAATAAATAAGTAGGGAACAGACGTTTTGTCAAAATTTTTTAAGGAAATGTAATTGAAAACAACGTTCTTCGTTAACAATCAAAATTGCTACTTGTAGAAGAAAGTTACATGTGGGTCTGACACATCCGTGCAAGACTTTACTAAACAACATTCGGCGATATATTGATCTTTCGTAATGGCTTTGAAATAGAAACGTAAAATTCCCGTCAGATTTTCAATATGACAATTACAGTAAAATTACGGTAATTAAAATGGTAAATTTAATATTGGTTATTTTAATAAAATTCATTGTCTTTGATAGTTTTATACGCAAATAGGCTGTAATCATATTTTCTGCAATAATGCATAAGATATAACAACATTCTTCTATATATTTTTATCAATTCTTTAATTGATAAAACTAATTTCTCATAAATTGTCTCTTATGATGCGCAATCATCGCCGTATACAAATGATAATTTTGTCTCTGATAATAAGTTGTACAGTGAACAAGAATTAGAGAATAATGTAGACTAATTTCAGTATTTTTCTTACATAATTTTTAATTTTAATTAATATTTTAAAATGCAGCTTTTGTTTTATTATTAAAAATTATTCTATATTTTTGCAGTATAGTGCAATTGTAGAAAACTTGTTTCTTTTCTACGTCTAATTATAAATTTACGTATTTTTTGTTGCTTATTAAAATTTCTCAATTACATATCGCAGTTTAATCGCTAAAACTTTTAAACGTAAATTTTAAAATTAAAACGTTAAGGTAATAAATAAAAATACTGCAAAATAGAGTGATGTAAAAAATACAAATTAAAAGACTGCACCTGTGACATATTTTGTTTTAAAAATCTTAAAATTTTATTTGAAGTTTCACTAGTTACTATGTACCTAGTTTCCTAATTGCTACATGCAACATGTAGTATATGAATATGCTATGAAAATATTTTATGGAAAATATAAATTAAATAAAATATTAAGGCTAAATGTTGAGCTTGATACAAAGCTTAAAAGGCTCCTTTTAAGCTTTGTGTCAAAATTTTTTATTTCTAAAATTTTTTAAATTACCATTTAACCAGTTTTTATTATAAAAATTAATGTGTAATTTACTGAGTAAGTTAACATCAGATTGAAGGGGGGGGGGTTTCATCTGTACTCTGGGTTCTCAAGTGCCCTCTACCATCTACTTTTTTTTAAAGAGAGAAGCCAGATAAACAGATTTGCTTGTTTTACAGTTATGAGTGTACATGTTACTTTGTTGCAAACCCACATGTGTACACGGAGAGTTAAATGACATAAATAGCTAAATAATAATATAAAGTAAAAAGTGTGCTATTCAACACAATATTCATGAGAATACAGTCTTGTTTAATAGAATTATATTCAACGTTGTATGCTTATGATAATGAAAAATCTGGTACACACGGTGTACACACGGTAAGATATACAAAACTTGCTGAACGTGTTAAGAACGCATTATAAAACTCCATTATAAAATTAAGAATTTTCATTTTTCCCAATAATTTTTATCATAAAAATCCTACAGGTGGCAAAATCAGCACTAATATGCTCGGCCAACAGAAAAGTTACGATAAAGTGATAGCTTCGATTAGCGCACGCCGTTGTACAAGTGCACTCGACCGTCAGCGAATGATTATCGAATATACACAAGCCGGGTGAGTACCTTATCTTTGTATAAAGAACGATTTTCTCAAGTGGATCGACCTCTCTAAAGTTATGAAGCTAACAAGCAACGTCGTGAGACTTCAAAAGAAAAAAAAAAAAAAGAATTACAAGGACGATAATCGCGTCTTTCTGGCCAAAACTGAATTCATTTAATTTAAATTCCTCTCGTTAAGCGAGACTCGGCTACTGTTGTGCGTTAATAACCACTTTCTGGTTTTCGCATTACAATCAATCTGTCGCAAAAGCCGCCACCGAAATTGCACAGCTCGATTAGCCCGATATCAAAGGTAACCGGTCCCACGGCTAATTACGCGAAATCGAATTCCAAGCGTTTTGTGGAGAAAGTGGAATTAATTAAAGCGTAAAATATTCTTCTTCGTCGATTTTGCATTTGTCCCCCATAAAAAAAAGCATGTACGTACTATTAATCACACCTGGCAGATTTTCAATAAAATAATAATGAATCTGAGAAACACGCGGTTTGATTAATTTTTACCGGAGCTGTGGAATCTTTTTTTCTCTTAAAGCTTTTTAATGTTTCTTTGACAATTAGCTTCTGATACGTACACATTGATACAATTTATACTTCTAAACATAAACTATTATTTCTATTACATATTGCTATTTTAATCAATAAGCAATATGTTTTTAGTTATAAACAAATCAAAATAAAAAAACGCAATTTTTTTAAATTAATTACGCTGCATGTAAATTAACAAAGTTAGAAGACTGTAAACTTAGATACATATTAAGTTCGATCTCAGATTTATAATAAATGACCAAGAAAGTTTTCAAAAATATAAGTTTTCAGAAAATAATTCCTTATATAAAAAATTTGTCCACCATTTTGAATTTGTCATTTAATATTTTTTAAATTTAATTTTAGATTTGTAATCAGTAACCTAAGCATCATTAAAAAATATAAGTGTATTGAAAATAATTCCTATAAAAAAATGTATCCGCCATATTGAATCTGCCATTTAAATTTATAAAAAGATAAAATAAAAATATGGAATATAGACTATATACGAACAGTTTAAAATTGTATTTCTTCTTCTCGTTACTTTTGTTAGCTTATTATTACATTAAAAAAGAATTTGTTAAAAAACTAAAATATTTGGACCGATACGTGCAACTAAGTATCGTTAAATTAATTAATTCTTAGTTAAAAAATTAGAATGATAGACATAAATAAACTATACCTTCTTTTGTTCAACTAAATAATTGTTAAATCAACCCAATGTTTAGTTCAATGTATCTAACTAAATATTTTAGTTAAAAAAATTTTTTTCTCAGTACAGCTTCCACCGTGACAATAAAATATGATCACTTATTGAGATAATTTCCTCCGATAATTCCCATTATTCAATTGGTTCGAATAAGTACAGCCAACCCCCTTTTTTCCGGAAGTAAAATAATCCCTTTCACGAAGTGGTAGAAGAAACCAGTGAGTTCAGTTAAAGCGCCTTGCAACTTCTTTAATTCGTCTCCTAGAACTCGGGCAGCAGCGCGACCAATTAGCTCGGAATCCGAACCGACGATGCTTTCATATAAAAAAGAGAAAAAAAAACCGTCGCAGACGAACACACGAAAAATAACGTTTCCGCAAAGCCGCGTGAAAAAGGTGGCCGCGGCAGGGGCGCGGTATATAAGCGCGTTCTCGTTCGTAAATTACAGCGGGAATAAAAGTAACGTCGGGAAGGGGTCGCCGGCACGCGTGCCGTGCTCCGTAACTTATGAATTCCGCGTAATTAGGTGGGCAAACAGCGGCAGCAGCTGCGCTCTCGCGTGGATTTTGCCCCGCGAAACGCGGGACAAGGAGGGCGAGAAGAAAACGGCCGCGGGCGAGAAAGAAACGGATACGAGAGGGAGAAGAGCGGAGGGAGAGAATGAAGCGGGTGAAACGACAGGAGTGGATGGCGGATGCGCGGGAGCGAAGTGGAAAAAGTCTGCGCGGGAGGAAAGGGGGGGGGGGGGGGGGTTGGATACAGCGGGGTGGGCGATGGAGTAGGTGTAGTCGACGCGGACGGGCGGCGCGACGGGCGAAAAGAGGGTTCAAACTACCTCGGTTCATTTCCATAAATACTGCCGTAGTGACTGTCTGCGCAGGCAGCGCGGGTGGAAGCGGAGAGCGACGGGCGAACAGCCTGGAGGACGCCGCGCGAGAATCACGTGTGTGAAGACATCACACAAAATCTAATTTATCTTGGTAATAAATCGATAGATGAGCCCCGCTCCATCGTCGAATCTGATGGTAAAATCGGGTATAAAAAATCGGAGGTAATCGATTCGTTTGGGGATTCGTAATCTGATCCTTCACTAATTAAAATTGAAAGGATTACACTGCAGCGTTATTAAAACTAAAACAATTATTGGAATTCCTCGGAGCGCTTCCAAAAGCAGAGATCGCGCTATTTTCATCGTATCCGCTCTCGATCCGCATACTTATTTAGCACCACGGCGCGGCGCTGCGTGCCGCGACGACAGTGGAAGATGTATTAAAAACAGGAATGAGGAAAGAGGGAGGAAAGGAGGAAGCGGGGGCGGACAGTGAGCAGAAGCCGAGGCGGAAAAGAGCCGCCTGTTAAATTATCCTTCGCCGCAATTATCACGTTCCGTCTCGTCTCCTCCGGCCCACTTCGTATTCCACTCTCGAATGTTCTTGAGCTTCCTTCCTTTTTTTTACACCGCCGTCTCTCCTCCCCCATCCGTCAACCCCCGCCCACCCCCTCCCTCCCTCCCTCCTCCTCCTCCTCTCCATTCTACCCGCGGCTCTTCATCTCGGCATCTCGAACCACGAAGCTCTTTCCTCGCGGTAAAATCAGAACCGTTATAAATATCGCCTTTGAGCGCGTTTCCTTCCATCTTCTTGCCCTTTCTCCTTCCGCCAATTAATTGCAACATTTAAAAAGCGCGATCCCACGGAGTAACGCTAATCGACCCGCGTTTCACCGACCACTCGCATTTATTAAATTTCGCTACGATACCACATCTAGCTTGATATCTAGCGTTGTATAATTTATAAGACACGTATATTACGTGTACATGACGTAATTTATAAGACACGTATATTACGCGTATTAACATTATGCGTATACGTAAATAACGCAAGAGATATCTCTATTTATTCAACATATAATTTCTCGTTTATGCAAATTGCACCGTAGTGCCAATGATCACGTAATGCAATGCGAAAATAACGATTGTAGATTTTCAGCGATGGCTTCATAACTGTGCAGCTTGAAGAGATTAAATTACGGTAGATTTTCTACCGGTTACTCCAGATTTTAATTTTAATAATACGCTAACGGTTTATCACAGGAAATACGAGTCGCACTCGTAACTTTGCATAATTTCACTCGAGAAACGGGAACACAATTTTCTCTTCTACGTTCAGTCGCCGTCTTAAAATGTCCTCTCTCCATAATGAGTAAAAAATAACGAATAATAGCGGCAACTATAACTCACTGTGCAATTTCAACAAAATTTGTATCTAAAATAATTATTTCAGAAAATTGAAAGGAGCCGAGAAAAAATGATATGCAATTTTGAAATAATAATATTTAACAAGTATTTAGCGTAACATTCTGCTTAAAATGTCAATAATTTTCAATAAGCGATTAATTTGCCTGCAACTCAAGTAGTACCCAGTGGTTCGCAAGAAATATCGTAACATATAGTAGAAATAGAAACTAAAGTCGGAACGTTCCTAATCTAAACTTTGTTAATTAAAATATATTTTTGACATTCTTAAATAGATCGTGTACGATCTTTCTTGATGATTATTCTATTTTTAGACAAACGAGCGTTCTTTAATTATTTCTAGAAAGTAAAATGTTATCTTAAACTGGTTGATGATAATCACGTACTTAATAGAAGCTGAAAAAATATTAAAAAATATAAAATTAAGATGGAAGAAAATCAGAAGGAAAATATGTATGTTGCGGAATACGCGGTGTGAATAATATTCAAATACAAAAACTGCTGACCTCGGTGTTGCATCGACGTAAACCATAATATTCACTTATCTTCGTTATATCAAGCTTGGTGAAGATTAATTCCAATTACACGCGCTACTCTGAAATTCAAGTGAAGGCTGAGATCGGGTTGCGCAGTATACTACAGTCAACAGCAATAGGAGATATTTACGATACGAGTAACGTGTTGTGATACCGTGATGCAAATCGAGGGCGTGCACATGATAACCAGGAGGTAACGAATTACTAAGTTGTTACAAACAACGTTTTTCTTTTTTTTTTTCCTTAAAACCAACAAAATGCACAGAATAAAGACATATAAATAGATGAAACTACAGCGGGCAGGAGAAAATTGCGTCTAAAAATTTCAAGAGAGCCACACGAAGATTGGAAGAGGCAAGAAACAAGAGCAAAAGAAAGAGAGAGAGAGAGAGAAACAGAAAATAAGCCACACAATTCGAGGCGGCATTTAAAATTACGGAAAAAACAGCGACCTGAATATATTCGATACAAACGACCAATAAATAACAATTCGCACCTCCTAGGATAATTTGAATCTCGGCCGGGGGAATAACGAATAGTAATTCGAGCCGCGCGAGAAAGAGAGAGGAGTAACGCGCAATAATTCAAATCCCGGGCAATTTTTCTCAAGCGAAGCGAGGTAGGTACGCCTGGCTATTTGTAATAAGGCAAGTAGAGATGAAGAAGGTCGAGTGAAAGAGAGAAGGGCGCAGAGAGGAGGGCACGCGTGCGTACGAGAGAGAGAGAGAGAGAGAGAGAAAGAGAGAGAGAGGGGGGGGGGGAGAGAAAGTGAGAGGGCGAAGGAGAGAGGAGGCTACGGTGCGCGCGGGTATATACCCCAGGGGTGTGATAGTCGTACGATGTATGGTTATTGGGCGGCTGGCGGCATCGATTCTCACGACGAGGGAGCCACAGATCACCCGGAAACTGAAACTCCCGCCGTACCAGCACTCCTGCATCTCCTCCACGTCCTACACCCGCCGCCGCCGCCTCCTTCGCTTCGTTCGTACGTATAACCATCCTCACTGCGCTTCCATACGATGGCTAAATACTTTATTAGGAAGTTATACGATTTTCCCTCGGCGCGCGTGCACCGTAATTTCGAAAACGCCGGCCGATCCGTAAAAATTCAGCCAAGAGTTACTTGGCACTCGGAAACGTAAAAACTCGCAAGTAAATTAATCGACAAATTCACGAAATTTTACATCATCCAAAATGAGTGTCCTGATATTATATTGCCGTAGAGAGAGATCAGATGCGCTGTACGTATCTCGTTATCCAACTACATGCATCTTGTATTATCATAAAATACATGAAACTCTAGTCGCGTATGAAATACATGAATATTTGTAAATTTCTTTCTTTTTAGAATTTTCGAAATTCACGTAGAGTAGATCGAAGTGAATCGGATCATTATAAGTTTTGAGACAGTTATCATTAGCTTTTTATTTCATACGATCTGTTTTATCATGCCAGTTACTTCCGCCCTCTCGCTGCAACGGAAATATTTAATAAACAACAACATTCTGTATTGCGCGTGATTCAGTATCAGTCGATGATACAAGCGCAGAGATCGTAAGTGCGCGAAGAAGTTTTGTCTTTCATATAAAATTGTAATCTCGAGTTTGTAACAAAAAGGCTTAACAGGCTCTTTCAAAAAGTTTATTCATTTATTTTCATTTCTGTTGAGTTTTATTTCTTTTAAACTGGTGATTCGCTTCGCCCTCAATATTGGGGTGAATAGGACAATTTTCTTGTTTCCTTCGCTAGGCAATAAAAGATACAAGATTTATGTATTATTTTATTATATAAAACTCAAGCAAAAGATATAAAAATTGAAAATTTATAGCAAAACTTAATAACCAAATTAGTCTTTTATTATTTTTTTTATTTACGAAGAAAAATTGATCCAATTTGCTTCGATTTGCCTTACTTATATATACTTGTACCCATTTAAATTCTACGAACTGAAATATCTCTTAACAAATCTTTAGACGATTTGTCAATTTTTAAATATTGGCATTACTATAGAGGAAAGCCAATAAAGCGGTACCGAAATAATTTTAAGGCCAGGAACAATGAATCGTAACAAATTATACTTAAAAGAAAAGTTATAATTTTAAAAATAAATCCCGTTCTCTAAAAATTAATACTTTTTTTTTAAAAACCAGTATTTGACCCGCGAGTTATAGTTAGAAAGCAAAATTCGCGTGCTCTTAATTCTCAAAATCGATTCGTCAGTTTCAAACGAGGCACATTTTCCCAGTATTCCACATACATCATGATGGCCGACAAATAAAGCCCCCGGTCCCTCTAATGCAGCTGTGTAATTTTCCACTGTTCCACGTACAATTTGGCGAAATCTAATCTAATATTGCGCACGCCGTAATACCGGGGATATCGAGCCAATTAGATGACAATACGTAATTATTGTGGCGTAACGTTCGCTGCTATTTGCACGATGAAAAGCGAAAAGACTATTTGCGGTTGCGCCATGCGAATTTCATTCCGATAATCCCATATGAAGCATTTACGTATGAACCGTAACTATACAACGATCTTTTACGTATGTGAGAGTTTACTGCGGGGCCTGGTAAGTTTTGTGCGAATATATCATGATGACGCATTAATGAGATAATTTAATATCAAACATTTTGTGATTAACATCAAAATACTGCGCGCAGATAGCGAATAAACATTGAAGTCAACAATAGGATTGCATTCGCAACGATTGAATCAACAGTAGAACAGCATTCCAATAGTTTTCACGTATTTATTTAATTAATTACATTATCAAAGATCGAATTACTTCATAAGCCACAAATTGTTTCCCCGTTGAAAATAAAAAAAACAAGTTGGAAGTAATCACAAAATGGGATATCGCGGCGAACATATTTAGTAACTGAAATTGCAATGTCTCTCTTACACGGTGCCATCCAAATATCATACGAATATATCAACAGCCAACAGCGTCACGCTGCATTCCCAAGTTGCATGCGGTGTAACAATCTCACGAAATTCCGAACTGACGCCCAGTAAACAACGACGCGACTCCCTCATGCGTTCGCGTAATTCTAGGGGACAATTTGCCAAAATCTAATCTAATATCATACTGCGCAACGCCGCCGGGGGGGATATGGGGTCAATTGCGCGGCAATATCTCCTCTAACCGTGTGTAGCGTTTGTCAACCTTCTCGTGTTTGCGCATCTGTAAGTAATGCGAGTGCTTATTCGCTGATTCAAGGGGCTCGGTCGGGTAAATCAATGATCGACGCAAAGTTCGCGATCGCTCGATCGGGTCGTTCCTCTGCCATCAAATTGATTCCCGCCGCCTAATTGCGCATAGCGTCGTCAGACTGTCCCGAATCGCCTCGGACTGGGATCGGGAGGCAATTGGCCGCGACCTAACTTACCCTAAATCAAACGTCGTTATTGGAATATTTAAGATCGATGCTGATCGATATTAGGGTCCGCGTCGGGGGATCTATAATGTAGCGGCGTCTTGTGTTAGATACACCAAGACTCTCTCGTTTCGGACCGAGTCGAATGATATTGCCATATTGAAAGTTATCGATTATTGATGTTGAATGAAAGGTGTATTAATCAACCGCGGGCTTCGGTTACCGTTGATGGAATCGCCGGGCATCGTGACGGCGAACCGGAAGAGTATTTACCGCTGACAAACCGATTGACAGCGAGTTATCGAAACTCAAGGGAAGACTTGTCGAAATTAAAATATACTCAAGACGCATGCGCAAAGAGCTTTACAAATATATAAAGGAGAAACGTTGTATCCCGGAGAAAGTTGTGCACACACAAATGACATCTGTGTTATTAAAATCGAAATAAACTACAGTATTCCGTAAAAGCCGAAAGATAGAAATTCACAGCTGCACTATTCGTAGTCAGTTCATGTTTCCATTGAAACAAAATAGATCAGTTATTAGGCGTTCCGTGAATTAACTTCACGTACGTTTGCCAAACATTGACTGTATATTCGATCGGCGAGGCAATGTAATTCGGTGCAATTATAGCGTCGTTGATACCAACAGCACTCATTAGAACATGCCGTGTACCCGGCTTCATCAAATATATGTGCATATAGGGGAAGCGAATGATCAAGTATCTAATTACTAATTAATAGGGAATGATACGCGTGATATCACTATGATACTTTGCTGCACCAATATTTATTCACAGCGTATATATAACGTATATGCCGTTGTAATAATAATACTACCGGTTCGGGATTGCGTACTTACTTTGCGTCGTTTTCATCATTCGCATATAACTCACATATATTCTCATCCGTCACTTACATATAACATGGATACGGATACGGACGCTTACCTGCAACAGAAAAAAAATCAAACGTATTAAGGGGTTGTAAAATATTACGTTTGTTATAAACAAAGTGTAGAAGAAAGGTGTAATAACATTTCGTTTCCTCAAACATCGACGTTAACTTTTATCTACTGTTTCGTTATTTTACCATGACTTTATTCGGTGCCACTATGCATAAAATGGCGGAACAGTCTCGTTTGAAAGTCGAGAGATAAGCCGTTCAGGGAAAAATTCTCGAAGGATTTTCCTTCTTTTCCCAGCAGTATAAAGGTTACTAACAGAATCGCTTTAAGCGGGTATGCAGAAGTTGCACGGCAACCGGATACCATACTTCGCGCGCAGTTTTATTTCGCAACATCGCGGCGATAACGGTGCTTGAGAAAGATGTAGGCATTATTAGTAATATCATTACGACGCATATATACTAAATATTCTTTCAGTACATCTTCAGTTGTAAAACAGTAAGGTTAGGAAATATCAAAAATTGATATTTTTATTGCTAACAATATTTGCGTGTATCGATGAGAAAAAAATATGCAAGAATTTGTCAAACAAAATTTTGAAATATAGAGAAAACATTTATATCTAAAGAAATATGTCACTTCCCCCCCCCCCCATATTAACAAAATGTTAAATACCTTGTAACTAAATCTGAGATTAATTAATTAATATTTGGTTTTTTCAAAATTGAATTTTGTATATAAAAAAACTATTTCTCGTTCCATCTATTTATAAAATATCAAAGTAAAAACCATTTACAGACTAAACAATCTTTACATAAATTTGGCTTCGGTATTTTACAAACAGAAGTGAGAACGTGAAATGGATCTCCACTTACAATTTACTGTCAAAATTAAATTTATCTTGATTAATTATAATCTCAAAGTTGATTAAAAAACATTTAATTTCAAAAATTGCAATAAATGCCGTCGTGTAAAATTTTGTCGCTAAAAAGAAACTGATCCCACGTGACTGAAACGGCGGCTCTAAAATTCTCTCTCCATTACCCTCGCGAGTAAATGTCACTTGCAAAATGTACTCGACGATCGTATCGGCGTTCTAATCCCCGAAATTCTCGGGCAGAACGATATAAACGTAACGACACGCGCGATGCGAGTGCAGACTCAGCTCGGTGCTCCACTATAAAAGTCGTGCGAGGTAGCGCGGAAGAATAAAGAAATCCTCCAAGGACTCTTCCGACTTTCTGCACGGTGCGCGTTAACAGATCGCATAAAGATTACTAATGGAATCCATACGAGCGTATAAAAGTTGCCCCGAAAGAGAGAGAGAGAGAGAGAGAGAGCCGACTGCAATGCTTCGCGGCAACGCTAGTGCAGCATTAGCGAGTTGGCGCGTATTCGACCCGCGACGGCCTTAGGTGGGAAAATACCGGTAGAAACCGGGGGGCCGAGGCGAGACTGCATTTTAGCCGCGGCGCGGCGCGGAGCTTGCCCCGGCGCCGGCTGATTGGGGAAAGCCCGGGGGAGCCGTTTCGTCGTCTTCCTCACCTTCGTCTTTTTGGATTCTTATTCCACGTGCCGAGCCCGGCCAGCCCCCGATCCTCCCCGCCCACACGATCGTTTTACGCGCCAACTGCACACGAGGAAACGTGTGTAAATGGTGGACGTGGGTCCGTCGTAACCACCCAGGTACACTTTCCGCTTGCGCAGGATCCACTGAAAATTTTACAGCGACCCCGAAGAGACGGGAGGAAGGAGTTAGACATCCGCGCTGGGGCTGGCGAAGGCGAGGAGGAGCGGTGCGCGCGCGCGCAGGGGGGCAAGGCACCAGAAGGCAGAAGGCTCGTTCGAATTTTCGTGTCTGCGACGTTTTAATAAATTACGAAAGCTTCGGGCGCACTTTCGCGGATAGCTCAACAGGGGATCGTTTACGGCGGCTCGAAATGAATTTGTTATCGTCGTCGAGCCAGACGGCGAATGTGAACTTTCCGCTACGTGCCCGTCGATCATGCCAACGTAGGTTAGCAACTTGTTAGTCGACAAGTTTTCCCCGAAAATAAGACAATATAGAACGCGCATCAGATTATTACATATTTTAACAACTCACGTATGCATGTTTCCATCTAATTTCCGTCTGTTATTTTAGATTTATTCGCGATATTAAAATAATTCTGATGTTATTTTGTCGCGAAAAATAAATTTGTCACAAGGTATCCGAGCCGAATAAAGCCTAGCACGAAATAAAACCCACTTTTGAACTTATCACTTAAAAATGCGCTTCACACCTACAGTATATGCTTAAAAGATGTGTCGTAAAGTAGGTAAAGAGAAGCTGGGGAATCTCTTAGAATCTCTGCAGCAACGCGTTTAATGCAACAAAAACTTGCAACAAGGTGGATGTATAAAACACGTTTATAGTTTACTACAAAGTTGATCAAGTATACATTATTTCACGATTTGTTATAACATTTTAATATTATTCAACTTCCTAATTATAAAAAAATAATAAGTATATATTGATATTGTTTCCAGAAGATGACGATTTTTTATACTGCTGACTTTTGAGAAGCTTTAATTGCACCCAAATGGCTAGAAATGTCCAAAGATTAAAAGATTAATTGAAGACCAAATTAAAGACATGTTCAACAATAAAGTAAACCTGATGAGATTTCATTTTTGTGATTAATGATTACTTAAAAAAAATTAATTTTGAAAATAATATTTGATTTCTTTGTTATTTTCAATTTATTTAAGCGAGCTTTATTATATTCATAAACCAATAGTAAAGCTCAATGTCAGAATTAAAAAAAAAAGCAAATATTTGTTTATTTACAAATTTATTGGGAGATATATTTTATTTCCATAAATGATTAAAATAAAAGTTTTATTCTCATTTAGTTTATTTCAATATTCCTGTAATTATAGTTTTTAAAAAAGTAAGTTAAGTGCCTTATTCGGTTCCGTTACTTTATATTCCAAAAAGGAAACCGATTGCAGAAAATCTAAAACTCGAATTACCAGCTCGTACAGTAATATTAAGACTATTGCCTATCATCATTTTCTTTGAAATGACTTGCCCAACGTTTACGTCGCACAAGCGTATCCATTGTGACCTGAATACGCGAATGATGCCTTCCCTTCGATTCGCGTTATCGGCTTGCACACGATAACACACGCTTCTTGCATACTGCGCACTGCACGACGTATTATCACGTATTATCAGAGAGTCGCTGCATACGTAATGGCCAAATCGCCAAATCGTTACCTTGGAAACGATAAAGCCGCCCGAGGTAAATAATTTAGCAGCTCACATCAACTCCCCACGCGCGATCTGATCGGGCAATTAACGAGGGGTTAAGTGACGCGGGTCTGAACGAACGGCCTAATCGGACGTAGAACTGAATCGGAATAATTTCCCCGTATTTCCGATGGCTTTTATGAGGCAAAGAGCTTCATCGTACATTCCTAATGTTTACTTTCTTGGATCGATCCTTCTCCTCGCCTCCGAGTTCAATAATTATCATTTAAGTTACTTACACAATAATTATTTTATTTTTTTAATTAAATGGCCGATTTTCCGAACGACGATTATATGCTTATTTTATTATTTGGCAATTTCTCATGTCAATTAGCTGTTCGGCCATTCAGTCTACGAGTTTCCATCGAAAAAACTCATTTGAGAGCACCATTTATAATTCCTTCATTAAATATTTTAAATTACAATAATTCAGTGAATTGTCATCATTATTAAATAATATATGTATAAGCATAAATAAATCATCAAAAATCTCACTTACAGGAGCAATTTTAAATGCATATTCCGAACAAAAAGAAGTACTATTTAAAAGCACACATTTCTTACACTTGCATTTTTTTTTCTTCCACTGATATTATATCACGTTCATCCGATCACGGCATAAATCCTTTAAATAAGGACTAGCATAAAAAAGTGACTTAACGTAAGCCGGATAAAAGTGACACGATGCGAGAATGGAGACAACCTTCTTCTTCGACAGAAAAAAAAATCGCGTATTTTTTCATACTTACGAAACGGGCGCTCCTTTATGGCGATAAGAAGCCGAAGTATATCGTGTGACATAACTCAAACGGACGATGATCCGAGCCGTGCGAAAATACGCTCGATGATGCAATAATAGCACGATAAATATACCGAATGGGAACGAAAAAAAAAAATAAAACACACACACACATACGTACGAGCATACGATAAAATGGAGCGATTGCTCTCGATTTCAGCAAAAAAGAAAGGAAGACAAATAGCTTAAAAAATCCCTTTGTTCGTGCTGTTTCAATAAATCTCTTTGTCTCGTCCCCCGCAACATGACGACCAATTCCGGTTGGCGCTCCCGACTGTGACGAACGTAGTTTCAAAACCAGGCGGACCCCATTTCAGTTGCAGTTCGCGGCGCCAGATATCGTAATGATGGTACGCATGAATGGCGAGGAAGTTTCTATTGGTGAGGGTCGCGCAGGAAAAGCAAACGAAACAAATGCGATCGGGGCACGCCGCGCTGACTTGAGCTCGAATCAAAATGAGGAGGAGAACCGGCGAAATTACGCGAACGGAATATGCGAACAGTGGATAAACGAAGAAGGAAGAAGAGGCCGAAGAGCGAGCGAGTGAGCCAGCAAAGGCGCAACGGGGATCGAGAGCAAAGGATAAGAGAGGGAAAAAAAAATGGCGAAAATAGGGTAATGTTAGACGGAAGGGAAAGAGGAGTGGAGACAGATAGAGACGGTGGAATTGTAGAATCTCTCTTGACAGGACGGCAGGGAGACGGAAGAGAAAAGGGGGGAAGAGTTTTGGGAGGGTGCGGAGGTGGCATAAAAGCGAGGTAGTGGAAATCCGGACTGGCTGAAAGGAGCGATGCGGGATTACGAAAGGATTTATTTGAGATTTTCTGCTGCCGCTACTGCCGCCGCCACCGACGCCGTCGTCGTCGTTGCCGTGGCATTGCAACGACTCGGTTTGGTGTACAAATAACACACAAAAAAAAAATAGAAGGGAAGCCAAGGGACCGGCGAGAGAAGGGTGGAAAAGGAACTCTCGACGCGCAGTCACTAGGGCGGACAATAAAATCATACCGATTGGCGTATCGAAGCAGCATGTCGCGATGTTGCATTTGCCTGTACGTAAATCGGATTGTGCTTCGTCCCCGTATATCGCGTATACCTGCTATTGTATTTGCTAACAACAAACCGTTCGTTTTCTTTTACCGGAGCTTATGTATGTCTAACATTGAAGCTCATGTAAATAAAACCGATCTCGATGACGCCACGTTAACTCGCTCAAAATACACACTGCTTTCAATATTTTCAAAAATAACTTCTCCCTTTCGCTCTCCCGTATGCTTTCATTTGGATACGTTGTTTGAGAAAGATACATATTTTTCTACATTCTTTGCGAGATTCAAAAACCTCTTTAAAAATGCATCTAACAGTATGATGAATTACTATTTTTAATCGCTTTCATTTGATTTATATTAATATGTAATAAAAAAATTTCGTAATAAGTTTTTACACCCTGCATTATCGCATATCTGCATTTCATTATAGATTCCGTTATTATCAACTTTTACTAAAATCTTTATTATTGACATGAGAATTTATCAGAATCTTCATTAACATCACAAGTTTTTGCAAGATGGATTATCAAAATTGAAAGGTTGAATAAATTTCCCGCGGATAACGAGTCGTTCATGGAAATGCCCGTCAAGAATGGGTCATCTCTGCCGAACGGAGCAGTGCCTTCGTTATAATCTGGCGAATGAAAGTTTTCGTACTATCGAAAATACGTCAAGACGTATCGGGAGATTCGAGCGAGATGGCATCATCGTTATAGCGGAACTAGCAGGCTGCGCGGCACCGCAATTAGTTTCGTTCCCTTTCCGTGTTCTCTCGCCTGTCAGTTCCAATCTTTTTACTTTATCTTACAAAAATGAGAGACCGCAAAGACACCGAGCAGAAAATAACGAAGGACTAACGATAAAAATTAAACGATCATCACGTAACAATTTAAAGCTCCGCTGTCAAATTTTACTTTTTATATATTTGTTAGATATTACGATTAACTGATTGACGCTTTTGCGAACATTTGACATAATCGAGACATTCAGATATAAAATGTCTAATCAATATACAGAAAAACAGAGAGAGAGAGAGAGAGAAACAGAAAGAGAGTTGATTTGATTTTCTCAGCTAAGCACAGTTCTAAAAATGATAAATTGACATAATGATATGTAATGTATCATAAGATTTTGTGTCTGGCGAGCAAACTTACGCAAAACATTATCGGCGGTACTTGCTCTTTTCCATAGCAAAGTTTCGGGATGACTAATGATCCCTAGATAGTACTCGCCTCAAAGTACATCGATATAGTCACGGGTTTATTAAGCGCCCATATTCTCTTTTAGCCGATAATAGTATTAAGCACCAGATTCATGTCGTAAATTAGTTGCCCGTCACGTGACTATCACATCGACTGATGCAGTTCCTTGTTATTGACTTTCGTACACGTCTACTTATGCTGGTGTACGTTAAAAATAGCACTCACTTTCAGAAATCAGAAATTTTATAGCTAAAAGAAATTGTAACACATATAATCCGTTAACACTTAAAAATCCTTGAAACATTTTTTTCAATCAAATAAAAAAGTTACAATTGTTTAAGTAAATAAACAATCAAACATTAATGTCTTCGTGATAAAATTATGTAGATGCAACATCTTAAGTTTCTCCACCTAACACATTATTAAAACAATATTAGATACCTAAATTAACAAAAAACTCACTAAATGTTCATAATCATTTAGAAATGATTCACAGAAAATTCCAACGCCCAAGAAATTTTCAATATATATTAAGCAAAGACTCGTCGCCAAAAGGTTAAGCCAAACTAAATCTTAACTGCAGGTTGCAACCTGCTTAATAGCACGCATAGTTAAGACAGGTGGATAAGCGCGGTTCGCAAGCCTCGAATAATATTACGAGCGATGACATTCACTCCAACGACGACGACATCCGCAGTTAGAGCAAGTAGAGTAAAGCACGACGCATTAGTCGGCAAGCCGGCGCGAGGCTTGTCCGCGCGGTGTGCGCGCCAACTTCGAAACAACGATTATTATCCGTGCATACCGAGATGTATGTATATTAGTTGGAGAAGCTACCGAATTGCCGACGCTAATAAAACCGGTGCAGGTGCAACCGCCGCGTTTGCGTGTACTGCATATCGTCACCGCAGCAATTAATAATCATTACATTAGGCGGGCGGTTCTCCCGCATACCGAAGTACCTGCCGCCTGTAATCTATCTACTTGTAAACCAAGGAGCATGGGACACAACAGAAGTAAGACGTCTCCAACTTACGACGATGTTAACTGTCTTATTCCCGAATAACCCAACTTAAATAACCTCAGCAAAATATTTCCATGTCTATTTAATCAGTTTTGACATAGAACGCCTGGCAACGTTGTTGGAACAGAATAATTGCTTGAAACATACTTCTGAGTTATTCTATTAATTGCAAATGTAGAACAAGATTGCCGAAATACCGACATATCCTTTGCTTTTGGATTATTCTTAAACAAACACCAAGAATAAATTGTGAAAACATGAATACGAATTAGAAAATGACTTCTATCATAAAATATAACAATTGTTATGTCGTTTCAAATTTTGTAATAACTTTTTTATAAAATAAGTAAAAATAAGCAATTGATAAAATGAGCTCTGAAATTGACGTGTCTGTAGTAGGAGACAGTAATGTTATATCCGTAGTAATGAATAAATATTTTTCTTTTCTTTTCTTTTCACATGAATCATCTATACAATTTAATATATATATGAGAATTTCTGAAAACTTTTCACTTCGATGTAAAATGTTTTTGCCAATTTACAAACGGAGAGAATTTGTCATGTTATATTTTATCACAAAATTCGCAACAAATATTATCATGTAAGCTTAGGATAACTTGGCAACTTATCAAATATTATGAGTAACGATAGAAATGTTAAAAGTATACGAAAGATATTTTATAAACTGCTTAATAAAAATTACAGCATTGTAAAACGTATAAAAGCAAAATTTTTACAATTTGAAACAAAATTTTCTTACATAATAATAAATGGCCATACATGAGATTTATCTTTATATGAATTATAAAAACAATAAAGAAAAAATATAAATAAAAAAAATTTGGAACGCTACAAACATAAAAAATAATTTAAATCAATAAATAATCTGTTATCAATATACTCAGTACTGTTTAAACTACGTAATGTGTAAAAGAAAATAGTAAAAATATTATTTTCACATTTGAAGAATTTATTTATAAATGATTTATGGAAACAAATTCACGAAAATATGAATTATGGGTTTTTTTTTTTCTAATTATCTAAATAGATTATATTTTTATCAGTACTGATAAAGCGTATTGTTTATTTTCCGAGAAATTAAGAAGTATCGCTTTAGGAAATCTAACGTCGATATTGGCGACTTTCCTCTACTGCTACACAGTTACATCGGATATTGAAAAAGTCGTGTTGAAATACGTTTTTATAATATCCAATATCGACGAAATTAAGTTTGTTCATAAGTAATCTCGTAAAATAAAACCAATATTTCTGCGATTTAAATATTTTTAGTGCTTGACCCAACCGGCAATGAGAAGATTAATAGAGGACTCTGAAAGTCCTGCGCGCGTAATAAAAAACCTTACGGTGCCGATAAATCGAGGCATTGCGACGCCTACGACTGCCTTCGCCCATGTCGACGTTATCTTTTTGCCACAAGAGCGGTAACGTGAGTAGCATCCCAAAATTGCGAAACTCATATTCGTGATTGATATTCCAATCGCATCCACGATGTAACCGATCATCCACGTTGCCACGTCTTGGTAATTGCATCTGGCTTTGCGACACCGTGGCTGTAACTCAACACCTGACACGCTTGCTCTTAATAGAACACGAACTGGAAGAGACAGATATAATGTGTGTTTCACGTCGAGTAACCGCGTCACAAAAGAAACACCAATATTGCAATAAAAATTGCCTCAACGCGCGATGCCAATCAAAATTAAAATAAAATAAAATACTAATAAAAAAATGATATAAGCAAGCAAGACAGAAGAAGGGCCATATGAATATTATTAAAATGTCATACTTTCTTCAATCATTGTTATCTCGTAATTTAAGCTGATTTACAAATATCGATGAAAGATATTAATACATTACTTTTGCTTTATTTTAAAAATTATCATATATATAGTTAGTGTTAAATAAATTAATGTTCTGTTTAAATTGAAGTTGAATCTCATTCTGAAGAGTGAAACTTTAGCTCTTTTTCAAGATTGATTAAATTTTCACTCTTCGGATTGAGATTCCACTTCAAAGAAGATTTAGACAATTCCAAGTAAAATGCAAAAAATCATGATTTATGAATCATACTCTTAAATAATTATACAATAAAAATTTCCAACTTATAATAAGTACTTTTCCAAGAGAATTATAAAATATAAAAAAATCTTTACAGTTATTCATCTCAGGCACCGTGAGTTTATATGTCCGCTCGTTTGCGCTAGATGTCTTATTCCGATATAAGTATGCTACTAAATATCTGTTAAGGGCCTCGGAGATCGCGATCAATCCTTAGTCAAACCGATGCGATCGTCGAGACACGATATGGCGACGTCTGTCCCCTTTGGTCGGTCGAGCTCGCCTAACTGTCCTATCGCCGCCTCCTCTTTCTCTCTCTCTCTCTCTCTCTCTCCCTCTCATCGCTGGGCGTTTCCGTTCCTCGAAACTCGCGTGCAACCACGAACGCCTGGGGAAACCCTCCGGCGTTTTATACGACCGGCCAGGCGCCAGGACGGCTGCTCCGGGGTCGCGGAAGTCGTCGCGCTGGCGGTTTTCTCTCTATAAGTAGTAGACACGCGCTCTCGTCCGCCGCTCGTTCATGCGGCCGCACATCGCCACCGCTCCGGCCCCCTTTTCATCATTCCGCGACGATGTCCGTGTCGTTCGAGGTCGTTGCGCGACGACACGGCCCGCAAATTGTTTCCAGCTGAAGCGCGATCGTTAATAGCCACAAACGAAAGTCACCGAACACGTCGGTGCACAGCTGATGCCCACCCACTCTGAAAAGCCGGGTGCCACCCGGTGCGCGCGGGGGTGGGGCGCTCGTCTACATAGGCCATATTACATACACCGCGTACATGCGAGTACGAGCGATTCGCACAGTCACCTGCGTCGACCGAGGCATATACTAAGAAGTTTCACCCAACAGCATTTCCAGAGAGGACGATTAAAGGGAGTCGCCTCTGTACGACACACAGGAGTTCGGGGTTATCAAACGGGATACGGGGGTAGTTAGACAAACATGTATGTGTATGCGTCTCGCACTCATGCGGATTCACGTGCACACGTGTATCGGCGCGGGGACGTACGTGCAGGCGAATTGCATCGTGTGCGGGCACGTTGAGGCGAATGAGGGTGGCAGGCACCGAGAGCGAGAGGGGCGGGCAGGGGGATGGCGGTCGGTCCGCGGGATCGAGGGGCGCGGGCGGCGGGCAATAGTCGGAGTGGCGCCGCGACTCCCGTGACGTCTGTCGGCGCGTCGGCCAATCAATAGCATCCCCATGGCAACCACAGATAACATCGGACACACACCGTGCCGCGCAACCACGCCGTCTTTCGGGCATTCGGTACTTCCTTTCGCCCGATGCCCGTGCGAAAGGCCGACGGCGAAGAAGAGTCGCGGCCTACGGGCGCACGGCGGATGGAGGCATCTCGTTGGAAAAGATTTTTCAGGGGAGACTCGCCGCCACCCTTCCACCCTCGAGTTGTCCGCGTCTCCCGTCTCTTCCTCCCACCCGTGCTCCTTCTTTCTTCCCATGCCCTGTCTTTTCTTCTTCGCCTAACTTTTCTATTCCGTTCCACCTCTTCTCTTGCCCATCTCAATCTGCGCGACCGGTCGCGCGATGCTCGTTTCGTCGTTCATCGGCGGGCGGTTTTCGCATCCGTCCGTCTCGCCATCTGCGAGTTTCTCACGACGCGACGCCTCTTCTGATCATCACTCCTTTAGCAAAATGCCTCCCGCCTCCGCTCTAAATGAAACTCTAACGTCACTCGAGCTCTACGCCGGTTTATTCGACATTTTCTAGCGCTGCGTTTCTGCATTTACTGCGTGTTATCGGGGTACTTTCCTTCCGCGTGTAACGCTAGTTTCGTTCATCGAGATTGAAAATCAACGGAGCGTAGCGCGCGTGAAATCGCGGACCGATCACGAAGACCCTCCTATATCTACCTCGGCCGAGCCATATACTCCGGGCTCGCGATTGGATCTTCAAGAAGCATCGACACCCACTAAGCCGCGGAGAGCCTTGCGAAAAATGAACTCGCCAATGTAATCAGTTCTACTCTCCAAGAAGATTCGAGACACGTAATTCGATCTCGAGAAGAAAGAAGAAAATACGCTTCGCGCATTCTGCACTATCACATATGGCTTGATAATGAGAGTTCTTTCGAAACTAGCACAAATTGCTAATCCTTCTCTGATTCTTGTAAATAAAAGACTTTAGTTTCAACAGTTTCGTTAGTTTAACTTTGTAATTGTCGATACTGATTGTCACGTTGAGGAATCCAAAAAGCCAGCGTTATAAATGTAGTGTAAATGAGATCTACAAATAAAACAAAAATCCAAAAAAATCGTCCATATTCTGTAACCTGTTCACTGGTGGAACCGAAATCAACATTTTGTGGCAAAATAATGTATTTTCTTCAGAAGCTTATCCAAGTCATTAACGGTAAATTGGTCAATTATATATTTAGATGTCCACACCGTAAATGGTTAATACCGCAGTTAAATCGCAAAGTGGCTGTATTAAGAATGCATGGAATAAAGATAAAGGTTGAATCGCAAATCGAAAAGAAACGTTGTGAGACTATCAAAAGTATTATTGCATCCAATTTGAATGTTTCACGTTTCGATGATCAATCGCGAGAAATGCATGGCAGGCCAGATCGAAAACACACGTCAATTTGAACTAACTCGTACGCGCAAGACATTCGAAACTGACTTCGACGTCAATTCGCATTCGCTGTTTTCCTTCAAAGCATACCTGCTACGCAAACCGTAATGGAATATGCAATAACCAGACTGCGGTGTTTACGGTGTAAGTGGTGGCCCGCATTAATCACTCGACCGTGTAGGGTTCCACCATTGCCAAAAATGCAACCCGCCGGCGGCTTTTCCGGGTCAGAACCGTAACTGGCTTAGTACCCGAGAGAGCTCTCTCCATTTCGCTCTTGAGGTCACTTCGACAGCGTACGCGAGAACTATTCCGGCAAGTTCTGGAGAAATTATGTCATTTAATCTCGTTTAACCGGAGAAAACTTTCACGGGGAGCGGCGGCGGCGGCGACGGCCTTTTCGTCGACATTATGAGCCCCATGTGTCGGCGCGGAGACACACCCAAGTCCGCCCATTGGACACAAGCTCGATGGACTGCCGTCGAGAGTATCGTTGACCTTCCATCGAATGTTTGCCGAACTCTACACAAGCCCCGCAGGGCATAACGAGTGCCCTGTTTGTTCTGCGGTGAGATACGCGACCCAGAGCGTTCTTAATGTCCAAGGGGAAAGATTTTCGCAAGGCCAGCCCTCCTTATGAGCTTCCTCGCGAATCCCTGCTCGACGTCGCCTCGCAACAAATATCGTCTTAAGGGGATGATTCTCTGCCGAGAAGGTAAATTATGCTCCGCAATGCAGGTCGGGCTGTTAAATTAAGGCAAAATTACTTCTGCTGACTAGAAGTTAACAATGCGAAATAGTTTCCACGGCTTTAATAGTTGCGAATTTCGAGAAATGAAACGAATGAGTTGTAATTCGGAGAGCCACATACGTGAGATAATTCGAATTAAATAAAAAGTACCGTTAAAGGTACTATCAGTCTCTTCAATAATTACAATAGATAATTATCTAAAACAAAAGTCAATAAATAATTACTATTAATTAAAGAAATCTAATGCGACAAACGGTATTTCTTAAAAAATAAATGAACAATGGAATCGAAAATATTCAGTACAAAACAACTTATTCCACTGGAATAAAAAAAGGGAATGCAATACATTGAACAAGGAAATATTTCGACTAACCCCACAGATAAATCGAGACAATGATATCAAAGGGAAATTAAATTCAGAAATTTTAAACCTAAAAGGGAAGAACGAAAGAGAAAAGCGCAACAAAATATAGAGAAAGAAAAAAAAAGTAACGGTGTGACGCAAAGTGGTTTTCCTGCGTGACGGAGGAGAAGATCAAGCTCAAGCGGAAACGCACAGTCGAAAGGGTCGCAAGCGGGGATGTGATTTAACGAGATGTTTTCGTGAATTGTGCCTGCGCGGTGGTAACTAATAATTCGATTTTACGAACGGGCGCGCGCCGCGAGAGAGAGTCGGCGGCGACGCAACCCTTTCCTCTTGCTCTCCTAACTGCTGGAGAACGTCGAGCAGCGCGCGGAGGGTGGCGTCGCGGCGCCGCTCGGACGGGAGCCCCATCCCCGACGCCTCCTGCCCTTCCATCCATCCGTCCGTCTGACGGTGGCCGGTCAGTCGATCAGCTGGCCGAGAGACCGTCGGGATTCCAGAATGCCTGGACTACGTCCAACCGGGTTACCGCACTTCGCCCTCTCAATTCCTCCTGCCACCCTCTCGCGCGCATCGACGTTCCACTTCGAAACCACCACGCCGCGCTGGCCCGCTCCCGCCCTACCAACCCTTTGCCCTACGCAGAATATACGGGCGTCGTCGTAAACTCGTTGCCCGCCACAGTTGAAAAGTCGGTCGCCTTCATGGAGACCTCTTTCCATCTCCCTCTCTCTCTTTCTCTTTCCCTTTATCTCTTTTTTTTGGAACAGATAAATTTGGGGCAACCGGTCATTCGCGGATCGATATATTCGAATTTTCGCGAAACGCAATTATCTCGCGTAGAACGGTTACACGGTATGCATGTCCCAATTATTCCAGCGACGCAGCCGGCGCGGCGCTGCAACGCGACGAAAATGTTCGTTGATAGATGACCCCGGTGGCGATGTGCAATAATTGTGTTACTTCGCGCGGATTTTGCGGTACAATGACAGAGTACATTGCGGAGAGAGATAGTGATGATGGAGCATCGAGATATCAGCGTAAAAAGGGCTGCGATTACATGTCGAGTTATTCACGCGGAATGCAAATTATCGTTACAGAGAAGCGTTGAATACCTCTTTCATAAATTACCGATACGTTAATAGCAGCAACCTATGTATGAAAATAACGTATTATATTCTTTGATTATCTAAAAAATTTCTATAATATTGATACTCGTATGTATGATAACGTTAAATTTACTGAAAAATAATCATCCAAGAATTGATGTTCATAGCTGATGAGCGATCGTAATGGATTTTTCTCTTCTTAATCGATGTAATTTACATCTCGTGCAATTATTAAATCTCGAATCAAAGGTATGTACATAGTACAATTATTAATATCAATTAGCCGCGCATTTGTTTCAAGTTTATTATTAGTGTGACTGTAACTCCAACGGTCGCCGTAAAGCCATAAACTGGCGGGATCGGTTTAAAAGTCGGTCGTCCTTGTCGCGTTAATAAATTTCGTCTACGAAAGATACGACGGTGGGATAGTAACTGAAGAACTCTACCGTGCTGTCGTAGATGCGGATACGTAAAATTTTGATGTCGGAAGTGAATGTCAAGTGGAGTTTCGAAGTGGATGAACAGTATGCGGATACTCGCGTCGCGTATGGCTAGAAAGTACTGAAGATCGCACGCAATATCGCAATATCAAAAGAGTCTTCGCGAATTTAGTGGAAAGACCGCAAAGTCAACTGCAAAAATGGTCGTAAAATTATATAATCTCGCGACCTCAAAAATGTGTGCACGTCGAAATATCATCATGTAATTTTTTATCCAAAAGTTTTCACAGTATTGCATGAAGAAATATTCTCGCGAATATTGCGAGAGAAAGAATCGTAAACAATATTAAAATTTTATAAATAAATACAAAAAGAAATGGATTTCATACTGAACAAAAAATAAAAAAATAATCGACCAAGTAATGAGCAAAATAAACTGTTGGAAAAAGTATTCGTTTTAATCTTTTAATGGAATGATATAACAAATAAAAGTGGAACGTTGCACTCGATGCGCGTATGTTAAATACTGAGTCTAACTGACCGTTAAATACGGTCTTCTTACAATTTTACACAAAGTGTCCGAATTTTATTCTTACCAAACGTATAAACATGTTTCGATTCTACTGAGCTTTCTTCAGCGTTAAGCTAAAGAGGAAAAGAAAAAAACAAACTACATCAGCATTCTTGCAATATAAGAAAAATCCAAAGTCACGAGTGGATATCAAACTATTGACAACAAAATTATAAAAATTGTAACAAGGATTAAAAACATAATGATTACAAAATAGTCGGATTGAATAAAAACTGACAAATGGACACTTTCTGTTTGGAAAGGTCCACATTTCAATCGCCATAACCCATTGTTATTTTAAAGTAGGAGTTGAATCGCTAGATAATCGTTAATTATTTCTCTGATAAATGTCTGTAGTCTCTGATTCGTATAGAATCACATCGAGAACTGCTAAAATTTTTTTAAATTTTGCAACAGATCATTAAATCGTTTTTTTTTTTCATTAATTAAATATTCGCATGGCATACGAAGATTTAACATGCAATCCACATACAATTGCATAAAAAAATACTTATTTATCGAATACGAATAAAACACAAGTTGCTTCATGTGCAAATTAAAACGATTCTCCATTTTTTTTTTTTTTTTACAAACAAACCATCTCGTTAACGCTGTTAATTTTTTAAGCTAATTGTCGCGTAAAAAAAATAACGACATTAACCAGCGAAACGAAAACAATCGACGTCGGAATCCCAAAAAATCATTCTCTTCAAAAGCTCCGCGACCCCACGGCAGCAATACCCGTCACGCTCGTCAATAGTTATCGTACGAACAGTCGCGACAACAGACAACAAATTTTTCATCTACGTCTCGTGGCTTGTTTTATTCGAAAAAAATGTGGAATTGGAGTATCCCCCCGCTGAATCGTAGTCTCGAAGTTTATCTATGAAGCGTATCACATCACTAGCGTATCAAACGCTGTTGACAGTTTCTTTGCCGAACACGGAATTGATTTTTCTCCCACTACTGTTGATTCTCAGTTAATCAATTTCGAACAAACTGTTTCGAACGTTGCTTTCTGATAAATTAATTTCGAACTTTATTTTAACCAAAATTGATGTTATAAAGCTTGATTGGCAGAACATTTAATGTCTATATAAGAAAAAGAACTGAAACATTCAATTTTCTACTACATCGACCAAGCACGTCGAAATCGAACCGTTAAATTTATCAGAGAAATATTAAAATTTGACACGATAAAGGTGGAATATCGTGTACGTACCATTGTCCTTTATTCATTCGAGCACGTCGTTTCGCAGTGAGTCTAGGGAAATAAGATGGGAACAGGGGAAACAGGGAAGCAGCGAAGCGAGAAAAAGGACGAGAAAGAGAGAGAGAGAGAGAGAGAGGGGCCCAAAGTCGACGCGGTCGTTTCCACGGGGTAAAACTCTCTCCTTGGTAAAATTCCAGAATAAACAAAAATGGAGCCCATCCCGTGCTTTATATCCCGAGCGGCTGACGTGGAAAAGAATCCAGAAACGCGAGCAAGCTCGTAAATCAAATGTGTCTGCACTGCGTATACGAGAGTCGAATCCGCGAACCTGGCGGCCCTTTAATCCCGCATCCATTATTGGTATGTCACGGATAAGAGGGTGCCTTCAAGAACGCGCGCCGAGCCAACCCCGTCGCCGTGAGGGGTGGCGGAAATGGGGGCGGGGGGAGAGAGCGAGGATTCCCTCGCTTCCTCGCGGCCACGCATTATTTCCTCGTCGTGGCATTCGATGTAGATGGCCCCGGGCATTCCAAACGTTTGATTGAAAATTTCTTGAGACTCGAGAATGGCGCGCGCAATGCGATCGGTGGCCGCATCGCGGTACTTTAACCGGAGCTTTATCCCTGGCGTCTCGGCGCGGCATAGAGAAAGAGGAATCCATTTATTTAACATGTAGGACTGTTTGATCCCCCCTGGACGACATTCGTGGTGGCCGTTCGTGGCTCCCTCGTAATCTACATCGAGTAATTCCGTCTTCGGACGAGTCGCGACGTGCGAAATCCCGCAAGAAGGATATCCGACGGGAAGGACGCGCGTAATGCCCGGTAAAAAATAATGCTTCGCTATTCCTTACCAGCAACGAGGAATGACGTGCGTGCTGATGTGCTCGTGCACATCAACGTTTCGATTCCCACCGTCGACCCTTTATATTTTTACACCGATTTCCGTTCACGATTCAATCTCAATGTAATTAAAATTAAGGATGCATAGTCTGTACACAAGAAAGTGTATGGCCTTAATTTTAGATGAATGATCACCAACTCCTTTATAACATTGAAAAGCTTGAAGCGTGCTCTTTTGCACAATATATGCTTTGTTGTCATTTCGAGCGTTACCTTTTGCTACAGTAGAAATTTTCAAAATGAGTACAAAATGTCTCAAGTGTTATAAAGCAGAATTCTTAGTTTTGCATGAAAAGGGACTAAAATTATCGTCGTATTCTCAAGCTTCAAAATGGCTTAGAAAATCAGTCATTCGTTTCGAAGTGAGTAAAATAATATTAAAAAAAAAGTAGAAAACATTAACGTTTGAAAATATTTCTGTAATCGTGGTTTTGGTATGCTTCTACTTGTTTATTAATACTTTAAATGCTGAATGCGCAAAATTGATCAAAAATGTTTATTGACGTTTACTGAAAAATTTTATGGAAAAAAAAATAGAGATAATTGAGAGCTTCAGGAAAACAATGACCCCAAACATTGGAGTCGCCACACAAAATTGAAAAATTGGAAAATAGAAAAGTGCATCATCACAATAAATTAGATGCATCATTTCCAGATGCATATCCGATTGAGAACGTGTAATCGTACATGAAGTACAAGCTAAGAGGAAAGCCTGTTTTTTACTCTAAAGCAGCTGTCGACCAGAATGAAGAAGCTATGGCGTTCTCCACCGAGACGTGGATATATGCTAAAAGACTAATTGAAAGTATGCCAAGAAAATGCCAAGCAATAATTGACAATGGAGGCGACTGAACCCATTACTAAGCGATTTTGTAATACTCTTATGAGTCTACTTTAATGTATTACAGTTCTTCTTTTCTTTTAAGTTACATATTTTCGATACTTTCTTGTGAAGCAAACTACGATCGATACAATCTCTTGTCAGCAAAAAGTGATTCATATTATTAGAAATATAACAATTTATGAAATTTTACCGTGTATTTTTTGAAATTACTATTGATTTGAACTGTGTAAAATTAAACTAATAAAACGTTTCTGATAATAAAATTTTCTATACTGTTTATGCACATTTTAAGTTTTGACAATAAAAATATCGGATACAATTAGATAGCCAATCAGTGACATTTTAATGCTTACTTGGAACCTTATAACAATTTAGTTTTATTAACCTTCGTAACAATTTCTTAAATCACTTTTTAACAGCGTTACCAAACTTTCCATCATATTTTTTTTAGCTCATCTTATAAGTTCATAAGCGTATTTTCATCAGTTTTTTACTTGTACAAGAGAACATTACATAAAGTTAAATTTTTGAGTACATATAAAAAGATTTACTTTTCATATGATCTTTACGTATACCAAAGCATTTGAAAAAGTAACAAAACGTGATATATCAAACATTCGATACATCCGTTATAATATGCCATGTATAAAACTTTAATTCAAACTTTTATTTTCTTAGAAGTTACACGGTCAGTTTGAAGTCTTAGCATAATATTTATTTTATTTTATATAACATGCTGTATAATTTTAAAACAGAAGCATTTTGATATTTCAGTCATACTTTTTTAAGTAACTTTTAAATATCAATTCGCTTCGAATATAATCATCGAAATATTTAACGTGGTTTATTTAAAGATCATGAGAAAGAAAGACGTTTAAAATACTGAAGAGTATATGATTTATAAAATTATCAAATATTCTTTTTATTTCTTTTTTAGACTACAGACGAACGATACAAATAAAATTTTTATACGGTGCGGGTTAATTTGATAAAGTCCAGAGCAATTCAGTGCAAAAGTTAACGAGAAACGTATCACATGACCAACCGCTGTGCAAATGACGTATATATGATATGAAACATATAGAGCACGACGGTAAAACATGATAATGCAATAGGAATCGTGGAAAAGCAGGATCGTAAACTGCAATAAAGAAGGATACTGGGGGTTGAGCCATCGGTCGATAAGTCGACTCCTCCGCGTAAATGGACCGCGTTATATATATTTTTTTCTCTCTCTCTCTCCCTTCGTCTTTTCCCATCTCACTAAAGCTCGCTTCGATGGCGGAGTGAAAACGGCGTACCGATCTTCGCGTCGAAGTTGCGCCAAGTTATACGAAAAGTTGAGGCGGAAAGTGGTGTGTGGTGGAAACTACAGGAATTACTGGCAATTACAGGAATGATTTATTAACTTTGGAAACTGGCTATCTCGAACGGCGCTGCTGGTACCCCTTCGCGGTTCTGGGTGGCGCCGCGTCGAAATATTCTAATGAACGCTGCAATAACCGGCTCTCTCGCGCGATGGTAGATTACACTATATCGCTCGCAATTATGGGAATTAAAAAAATTCTGCCGCGCCCTGAAAATCAACGATAGCTCCCCGATGAATATAATGTCTCACCGCTTCGTCCACTCTCCGGGGACTCTCCCGCTGCAGTAATGGTTAATTTATCTTTTTCAATTAATGCGCGCTTCGTATATATTATTCCGCACGACATAATTTTCTTCTCGCTATCAGAAAAATACCTCTTGGTATAATCGCGGTACGACCGCTCTCGTTAAATGATACATTTAGATCGCGCTCTCTATCGACACCACACAATCACTTGTCAACGCGCAATTACATTTCCATCAAGGCGCGACAAACGCGCCGGTGAAAAAAAAATTGTCACCAAATTAGGGCCGATTTAGTTGAACGTAACGCGGTTAATCATCATGGTATGTACCTTCCATTATTGGCGCCGGGGCAATAATAGTGCCGATGATCGCAAAGCAATCGATCTCCACGCTGGCGTTAATGGAAAATGAAATTGTGGCCGGAGTATTATCCCGAGAATTTGGATTATCCTAGCGCTTAATAGAAACTCTATTAATAGCCGGCATATTGTTTCTACCGACGGACAATGCCGAAGATCGCCTGATCCGTAGTTAATGACGCATTAACGATCGCATATGTGCGCGATCAGATCAATGCAAAGTGCTGCGCCACGAATCGGCCTTCACTTTAGACACTTTGTGACGTATATTACGTTACATTGCTCTACAATGGATATTCTGATTATCAAGAGATATTAATATGGCAGATTGATTACACGCTGCGTAACTCTGTGTATTCGCCTCTTAAAACGTAATATTAAACTGTAATATCCTTTTTGTAATTCCTAAAAAGAAAAAGAAAAATAAAAATATATACGCTTTTTGTACACAAAATTTCTTAAAGAGACAGCTACAAGACACATTTTTTATCTGAATAGTGATTGCTATCAAAGTGAGAAAAAAAATTGTGATAGAGAAGAAAACGAAAAAAAATTTATATTAAAGATTTTGCCATTGATAATACCGATCAATGTTACAAAGTGTGAATCTCATAACGCATCAAAAGTATGACAGAGAGAAAGATAAAAGAAGAAATTATAATAATAGTAAAAATAATCTATCAACGATACTTTCCAAGAAATACAAAAAGTTCAGAGGCGAAATGCTATCTTAATCGACGGATGTTAATCGCGACTGATTCACGAGTCGAAGCTCGGCGAGTCCGAAATCAAAACTTTGCCTCGCGAGATACCAACTTGCAATTCGAGCAAATCGTTCGGCGCGGCGGAGGGGAGGGATTGGGAAAAAGTGTTACGAAGTGATGGATGCCGTTGGAAAGTTAGGCGAGTTTCAGATCCGTTTACAAAATTCACTCGACTGACGAAATTACCGGTTGTTCCGCCGGTAGCCTCGCGATACCGACGATCAAGCAGTGGCTCGATGCTAAAACCCTCTCGGCCCTGCCCAACCCCCTTTTCGGAAAGCAATTCCTACCCGAAAGTTCCGTTCTCTCAGTACCAATGCAGGTGGTACCGTACCAGTCGCGTGTTACTACTGGCGTCATGTTCGATATCCGGTATGCCGCATACTACAGAAACGTTCGGATATTCTTTTATTTCTACGGTCGTAAATCTGTGAACTTGGTCTTATTACGATATTACCGTCACCCGATGCTCGACGGACTGATATTTCTAACTTAAACCTCGCGATTGAATTGATGAAAGGCAGCTTGAACCTTCGGACAGAATACTGGTCAATAAAACTAAATGATATTATCCAAAAATCACTGTTATGTACTCCAGTGCGTAATAATATTAAGTTACGACGTAAAAGAAATTAGCATTTCTCTTTATAAAATTGTGAGAACGGTATTACAACAAATTAATTGCTCTTCTTATCTTGTAAAAGAAGAAAATTTTACTTTTATCGAGTATTCTGTAATGATTTATTCAAAAACAAAAAAGCGCATTCACAGAGTTTTAGAATAATATTACGTTACATCGCATAAACATAATTTGAAAAAACGAGAGAAATCTTTTACGAAATGAGTATAACATTCTTCTTCGCAAAAGTACTACGTTTTTGATATTTTATATAACAAGAAAGCGTGACTTTTCGAGATTTTAATCAAAAATGCAAATAGATATAACGCGTAAAAGCGTAAGACTGTGCCTCAGATGGCTTAGACATCTTATTGTCTGTCAAGCCTTTCATTTATGTTTCGAAGCTTCAGATGCTAAAGCTCGAGATCAGAGAACAATAGGTCTTTGACAAAGCTCGCGAGTTTTGGGGACACCTCAGCAGCAAGTTTGTTCCAGCTACGAACTGAAAGTGAACGTGATAGTCTGTACAATCCTAAAGTACTTTAGAAAGTGCATACATATTGTGCAATATTAGAAATCTGTTTCTTCGTCCTTGCTAAATTCGACGTTGCACTAAACTTTTTGTCCTTTAATTTTATAATCAGGAAGATCAGATAATTTCAATAACACAATTCAACAAAGACAAAAAGAAAAAGACCAGAAAGAAACTGGTTATCTCCAGTATTTTCTTGTTGAACGTTGAATAAAAATTTGGTTTCCAAATTATTCCATCAAGTCACAATTTTGAGAAATTTTACGGTTGCAAAAAAAAAGATTATTTTTTAGTTTTTTGTCATATTATTATTACGACAAGTAACATGCAAGAAAAGTTTTATTGTAATCAACATTAAATATATTGTTAAGACTTTCAGTGGTCATTAAATAGTCGCTTAAACTTTAAACTTAAATAAACCTTCTCTAGTTCGTTTCTCTATCAACTTTCATAACAAATTTCACTAAAATGATCAGGACCACGCAACTACGAGAAGATTAATAATACAGCAAACTGCGGAAAGTTATACAGCTTTCATATTGTGAGCCATTTCGCTCGCTGTTTTTGATTACGAAGCAACATGATCGTACATTTCTCGAAATGGGATAATTTTGGAGCACCCTCTCGAGTCGCAGAACGCGTGAGGGTCGCTCGCAACGCGACAAGGGAGTGAAAACGAAGAGGGTAGGCCAACAGTCCTATCTGCAATTGCAATCGATAGTAAACCCGCCCTGAAGTCTCCGACGTCGGCTACGATATTTAAATGTCAGGCACATAACACGCGTTCGCCACCTCTGTAAGGGATAGGGTACCCCAACATTTATATATACTTCACCTCCACACTTGTACTCTAGTCTCCATGCGAGGCCACACAACCCTCCTTTCTCTCTCTCTCTCTCTCTCTCTCTTATTTTCTTCTCTCTTCGCTTTCTGTCGATCCCCCGTATCTTGTAGACATGCGCACGAACGAGCACGCCGAGATAGCGAAAAAAAGGGCGGAAGGAAGGAAGGAAGGCAGGGCGGAAAGCGGGTGACAAGAAAGAAGGCGACATTATTAAACTCAAGGGTTTTTGACTTCCTGCGTAGTGGGTAAACACCCGGCTCTATCTCGAGCCGTTACAATCCGACGTGAATGTCGTTGGCAGTGATAGTGGTCATGGTGACGCTGGTCATTTTGTATTCTGCGAAGCCGACGGATATTCCGGACGTGGGCACCAACGGGCAAGACCCAATTTTCCCGAGTGGTCACGAGACTGTCTGGTTCCCTTTGTGCCGACTCGCGCGAGAAAACCGTCGGCGATGAAATCTTTGTTCGACGGTGACGTTATTAATCCGAGAACGGCCACCTTCGTGGCTCGAATGGCTATATCTCTCGAATCTTTTTGCGCATCACTGAAGGCACAATAACGCCAATGGCGACGCAACCGAAACGAAACCTTTGAATTCACCTGGCATGCGCGCTTACGTTACATAATCCTTACGAACGAGCAAAGTGGTTAAACTGCGTGATTACGAGGTAGTACGGTTATTTAAATACAGAGCTGAGAGGAGTTTTTGAATGTGGGGTGCAATCCAAATGTTATTTTGTGTCAGGAAAATACAACAAATACACCTACATGCATTTACACATGCTTGTTATTAGTTTTGCTATTGTAAATTGTAGCTCATTCAAAAACTCTTCTTAGCTCTGCCTTAAAAAAAAAAAAAAAAAAATTCTACTGTTCCTAGTAGCAAATATTTTCTACAATTACACAGTCGAAAGAGTGAAACTTTAGAACGTTCAATCCTTTACAAGAATGTAGAATAAATTTATATCAGCCACATTTGTTTTTATATTCCTGCTTTTCCGTTCTTTGCGCGCTAACGTTTCAACTAAAGTGGTGGTCGAAACATTAGTTCGAAAGTGCGAACATTCGCAGCGAAAAGTTTCTGTAAAACTGGAAAGAGTGACACGGGTATCTTGGTAATTCGATCAAATGGCGAACGCACGTAGAGCACGGAATTTTCGACTTTACGCTAATAGAAGAGATAAACAGACCCCCCCTCGTACCTGGCATTAGATATTCCGGAGGAAACTAAGAAAGGAGGAAAGAGAGAGAGAGGGAGAACAAAAGGGCGCCTCCCAATTTTCATCGAGTCTCGAATATCCCTTCGCGTCACGACGTGCGAAACCTTAACGTTAAGATCTTTTTAGAGGCGCTAACGTTATTAATCCGGGAATGGTACGGTTATATCCGGCACACCCTCGCGACTCTCCGGAATGTCGGAGGGTGACTCGGTCTCTCGCGGTAGTGGAGAGAAATAAATGACGTCACGCCTCGGGAAAAGTACTTCCCTGTGGTCTGCTATTCGACGACGAAGTTCGAGACAAAGAAGAAGAAGAAGAAGAAGCCGCCGTTCGTGCCAAATGCCGTTGCTGCCGGCTGAACACCCGTCGAAGCTCGTAAGTCCGGGCATAATTGGATCCCGTATTTCTAATAAAGAGTTAAACGACATTTTTCGATAAGAAAATTGAATACTGCGCGTATTAAATTGAAAGTAGGAACATGGAAAAATATAATTAAACGGTGTGTCTTTAAAACGTCACTGTCAACAGATCCCTTTCGGTAAAAAAAAAAGTATTTCTTATTACAAGAGAAATAGTATTTAAAGAGACATCTAAATACTTCATAAAACGGATTGCGTTACTGTGAATTTTTCAACGTTATAAATCTTTAAAGGACACAAAAACCCTTAAATATGACATACCTTCGGGCCAACACCTTCATTTTATAATAGAGAATTCGTGCCGATTCGTATCCGTTGCCGTAATGGAACACGATTACAGTAGAGATAGTCATAATTGAAAACGTCCGTTCTTTATTGAGCGTACACGCGCACGTCGACGTGACCCGAAAGTGAGCCAATGTCCTCGCGACAAGCGGAGCCAGATAGGTAGAAGTTTATGACTAATTCCCGCGTAATTTATGACGAGCGTAGAGATAGTATTGAATAGGCCGCAGTCACGCTCTCGCTTCGTCAACGCTCGGTTCGTTTCCGTTATTAGGAAAGTCGCACAGAGAGGACAACGTATCTCCTCGATGCAGAGTTCATTAAGTATTTTTTTAGTACAACGGAAACGGAAATCGTCAAGCCGTCGCGTCGATGCGCCAACAGCTGCCGATCAACGTTCAGATTTCGCAGATATATGCGAATAGTGTGAAAGTTAACGTCTAACAGAGTGATGAAGAATTAACAAAAGGATGGTTAACAATTTTTCTATGAAACCAAGATAAAAATCCCAGGTTGAAATTTTTCAGACAGCGTCCGTTGTGCCTACCCGTGAGCAACAGACGTCCATCACGAAACACGTCCATGAAATATTTAGCATGACCTCCTGAATGCCCCACCTGGTACACCCTCTTTGTAGCGAAAATAGCGAAAAATCCGTGACTCGATGGAAACTTCGAGCGACGAGTAAGTTCCGCTATGCGAGCTCATTGCTCTGCATACCCGCGCTCGAAAGCGCGACGCAGACCGTCGAGTCTTTTTACCAGCGTGCACGAAGTGATTTATAGTTGGCTAGTTTTTCCCTATTTCCTACAAAATGACAAGGGAGCTAATTAACTCCGCTATTGTTGGCCCCGACCCCGATCCTTCAGCTACCCGTTCGCGAGAGTCGCAAAACTATTATTACTCACGCCATGTTACTTCGCGGTAATTAACGAACATGGCTGGAATATCCGACGGCAGAGGGGCAGAATTCGCTTTCGCTGACTGCCGCGCAACTTTCAGCTTTACCGAGCGCCTTCCCATTCAGATGGGATGACACCGTGCAACGCGACGCTCTGTCAACCGGAAAAAGAATTTACGCTGTTCCGCAAAAGCGTGATCGAGCGTGTTGTGTGTCGCACAAATTTCGAGAGTGATTAACTTACTTTCTGTCGAGTCACTGTCAAACCGATAGCTTTCGGAGGAACTGGAGAAGATTATGTGAACACGCTTACCTGGAACAGAAAAAAAGGGTTGCACATCAGTAACATATTAACAAAGTACAATATTGCGATTAATAAAAAAAAATAAATAAATTGTATTGGATTAAGTATTTTTTTTTAAAAAGAAACATCTACATTGAGACAAAAAATCAAAATATTCGGAAGCAAATGTTACTTGCGACACATTTCCTTGATATTTATTAATTATTAAAACCTTTGATTGTGATAAACATACAACTCTGTCTTCTATGAAACATATCTTGTTTTTGTAAAATATTTCATCTCAAGTTTACAAAACATAAATTTTCTGTTTTAAAACGCAGTTCTATACAGTAAGCTGACCAAAATTGATACTAACAATGTGGCAGTGATGTCAATAAGAACCCTTGTGAAAAAGAGCTGTTGAAAAAACTGTAAAGAATTTAAACTGTAAATTTTGAAGTATCTTTTTCTCAGTGTAGCGTTTATACGCTTTTATAATTCGTCGAGGAGCCAAACTCGGCCTCGGGAACAAAAACATCCACTTAAGGTCAAAATCAACACAACCGAAGTTAAAACAAATGGGAACGCGGCCGGAACGGCGTAAATTTTCGTGTAACGCGAAGTAAACTTGTGAATAATTAATTAGTAATACGAGACGGGGGGTTGCTAAGGGCCGGTTGGCTCGGACCATCCTTTCTGGGCCGCCTCGACAGCCACGGTGCTCAGGTTTGAAATTGGAGTCCCCTTCAGCCACGGGGACCTCTCGTTCCCTGAGCCTGTCTTCGAATGAGGCACGCGAGGCGACGTCGACCACGTACCCTCGCTCACCTCATTATGCTAATTATTTAAATCCCCCAACGCCACATTATGTTAAGCCCCGGCGCACTTGGCAACGTGTCCCGTGTATGTGTATAAATCATCGTTATATCCCGTAGCTCGTTAAGAAAGTAAAGAGGTTGCTGTACAGCTTGCAATATATCCGACGGTAATATTATTCGATGAAACATAATTAATTTGTGAATATCTCATTAAACGTATCAGTTTGCTTCCGAAACCTATTATCTATTGTACTGCACGATTATTGTGTAAAGCTAAAGCAACATTAATACGCGTAAATTGTGACTTTTTTTTTAAAGCATTGTTGTTGACGTGATAATTACGTTTAACCACATTTTTTGTAAATAAAATATTCAATTTTAATTAAAACGTAATCAGTCTCTATATAAATATTGCGCAAATTATACAGTTTTCTGCAAGCTCATTTTATTTGTATATCGATTCAAATTTAAAGAGAAATAATTTTTGTCACATTAAATTATTTGAACAACTTTTGTTTTTAGAGATAAAGAAATAAAGATTTAGAAATAAAAACATGTTTCCATTTCCTAAATTGCTTTAGTTAATATCGAAATTATCTAAAAATTATCTAGATAAAACTATTTGTTTCATCATTTATTTAGATCAATTAAAATTAAATCACCTCAATATATTTATATTAAAATAATTTAATTTTAATCTAGACAATTTTAAGTTAGCTAAAAACAAAATCGATGATAAAACATACACAGATAATTTGGAAAGCATTTGGAGTTCTTTTATACTATCATGTTTTTATAGTCTTAAACATCATTTTACAGATTTAAAGTATTTAAAATTATATAAAGCACTCAAAATTCTAATTTACAAAACCATTTTAATGAAGGTGTTAAACTTGGAAAATTATGTTTCGTATAAACTTTCGTATAATCTTTCCCCTAGGTGTTACGAGATTACCATGTCACTGCAACTTGTACACATATGATTTCACAAAACATTATCTATATCAGCCATGTAATTGCCGTAAAACATGGTCCAAAACTGTATAATCAGTAACTGTATAACAGTTAGATACTTGGTATTAAACATCGAATCACTGAATTTAACTATAACATTATCAAATATTACAAAGAGATACACTTGATGATTTCTTTTTTTACATTTTTTAAAACCTTTTCGCATTTTTATAAATCTTGGCCGATCTTATTAGTATCAGAATTTCCCTTCGTAACTTAAACTTCCAAATAGTTTACCGCACACTTGTATGCAATCAGATTAACTAACCTCTGATTTATAAAGAAACTATAATCAAAGCGGCTTCTTTCCCTAATTGGCATCTTCTCTTGATTTACTTTATACCTACAGCGAGAAAAAAAATGTGAATCAAATTTCTGACAAAATCATGTACATGCATACGCGCAGAAGTTCCGAGATCAGAAAATCGCAAACTAGAGAAACTTTAGAAACGTCACAGGGCTGCTCAAGCGTTTATCGGCTAAGTAAGCAAACAAGACAGGGGAGGAGAAAAATACCTTCGCCGAACGTAGTCGCGAGCTCGCGTACGATATATCGAGGCGAAACGTGAGAGAGATACACGCCGAGAGGGTCAGCCCGCCCACGACCTTAGTTTCACATGCCCGGCGCATTTCGGAAAACTCGAGTTCAGCCAGGCTTATAGTTGAAGTTTGATACGACGTTGACGGTGTGCGCGTTTAGTGAAACGAGTGGGAGTCCCTGGCGCGACATGAATAAAACATTTTTAGGGTCGTAAACCGTTTCCTGCGTTTTTTAAAGGGTCGCCTCACCTCTGGCACCGACTCGTGCCAGCGGCTCCTGGAGGCGCGGGCTCATGGCCATTAGTGCGGCGGGCGACGACGGCGAAACGAAGTGTCGCGATGGAAATTATGGCAGCTGGTTGCAGCTGCACGCGAGACGCGAGACGTTGAATCGCGCTTGAATGCCCGAGTGACATCGACTTAACGATCCGTTGCTCCGTGACAACTCAACCAACGTTGCTGACGACTGTCGATGTGAGACAAGTATTCGACGTCAACGTCTTCAACCGTATGATTACAGTGTTGTCAAGGATTTGGGACATTTTCTCTTTTGAATTTCGTTAATTGTTATTATCACGGGGGATTTTTTGTGAGAGGGTAAAAATGGAGAAGACCAAGAATAGTTTTCACAATTTCGGTATACGATGTTGTAAATAATTAATTATTATGATTAAACTATATTATTGTGGAATAGAGAATCTTTCATGCCAAGAATAATTCTGCATATGATATTGAGATTATTTTAATTAATTATGCTGAATAAATATAAATGCAACATTTTTATTACTTAATTTCTTATAATTCGTCTTATTTTCATACAAATTTATTTATTATAAATTCTTTAATATGTAATAAATTTACTTACAAGTTTTTGAAAACAGTAACAAGTGTAAACATAAATCATGTTGTAATATGATTAAAATATGTACATGTATGTTTTAATTGCTAAACAGTTAATTGAGAAATAAATCTGTGATTAATTTATAAGTATGTGTAAATAAATAAACAAATATATGTATGGTAAATAGAGAACTTTTTATGACAGAAATGATTCTGTACATGACACAGTTTCAGTAATAAAAAAAATATGAATATACTGCATTGTAGCAAACTTATCCCGACAGCAGCAGCGTAAATTGGCAACATATCACAGAGTCAGTTATCTGTACGACAAATTCCATATTAAATTAATAAAAATAAAAAAATAGATCGCAGATATGGACTTCTTATAAAAATTGTATCTTTTGAAGTTATTTTAAGATTTTTATGTTTTTTGTAATTAAATGTTTTCAAGCACACTTTTCTCTTCCACGTGAGATAAATTTATTTTCAATGTAAGTCAACGTATTTGATTTTTTTTTCAAGGGAATAGCATATTATAGTATTAACCAAAAATGCCATACAGAAATTTTTCTTTTAATAATATGTGTAATACTAACATTCTCTTAGACTAAAGAAAATTTAACACGAAATTGAAACGCTCAGAAATTTACTCCTCTCGAATCAGATTTTCCCCTTTTTTTATCATAATACTTGTTTAATTTAAATAAAATTTTGGAAAATAGTACTTGTGTTACAAAGCTGATAATTTGCGTTAACTTTTCCATTGTTTCTTTCGCAATACACAGATGCCAACGAGCCTCAGTACAGAACTTTACATTTTCCTTCATTAAAAATGTCCTAAACTTTTTATTCTTCCAAAAAATTCTACTATAGAACTTTACATTCTCCTCCATTAAAAAGCCCCTAAACTTTTATTCTTCCCAAAAATTCTCTGATAATAACGATACTCAGATTTTGGGAGAAAACCATTAATCTGGAAACTCTAGACTATGGTACAATTTATGATTAGGGATTCGCGCTATAAAAACATTTGACATTTTAAACCATTATTTTTAACAGCGCTTGATTCCTATTATCGTCGCTAACAATGTTAAACGTCTTGTAGACTCGTAAAACAGCTTCGAAAGCATGCTTCCAGAAGGACCAATCCGCTTATGGTGTCTTGAATTGCAAATGATACGCTTGAACGCAAATCGGGCTGATAACGCATAGTTCAATGGCGCGTGTAATATGTCGCTATATCGTTTCCACGTATCTGATGCAAAGTTTTAGGGGAAACGCGAAGTTACATTGGGAATCATGATGAGCGCGTGCGCGCTCTTCGATGTTGCAGCTGCGGGGAAATATGACGAATCCAAGCTAAGTAACACCGGGCTAGGCACCTGTTTGCCTACGTTTGCAGTTTTCGAACGTTCCTGCTCCCACTGCAACTTGCAAAATTGTCGTAATCATCGTAAAACATTATTATACAGTTAATGAGACATTTTAGAAGAGCAGCCCGTTTAATCCTTCGTGACGATCTTAAATTAATAACTGGATTTAAATTTTGCCAACATAAGCAGATGAGCGTTTAAGCGATGAAAATTATGTCGAGTGTTGTTGCCAATTATCAAAATAACCGGGATTTTTATCGCATTAATGCGTGTAAATTATCTCTTCTTTCTCTTTAGTTAAATTTGTTATCTAAAGGGGTATCCACTGTTTCCATTTATCTGCACGAATGTGAACTAGTTTATTAAATGTGCTTCATACTTTTATTCAAGATTATATTAGGCTTTTACGCATCTGCGATTTTCTTTAGTTAAACTTTTTTAATTATCTGCTCCTCTTAGTCATCCGATCTCTTACCTAATTACCGGGGAAATCTCAGCTGCACAGGGTTAAACGAAGAGAGGAAAGAACAATCCCGACGGAGTATTTATCGAAACCGATCGCTCCCAATTCCGTAGTCGATCATTTCCCGCGCGTTATCGCGACCCCGCAATTCCACCCCGAAGTTCGCCAGCAACAGTGATACGCAAACTTATGGTGGAAATTATGCCTGGCCGCCGCAGCTGCCGGGAAAGAAGACGAATCAAACTTAATTTCGTCCGGACACCTGACTACTAGCCGTAGAGCGGCGTCTACGCCTATAGCTGATAGTAAAACATCATTTCGCAATTTCGTTTAATTAAAATCTGATTCAAAGTTCGCGAAGAACAGCCATCGCGCCGCGCACGGATGGTACCCCGTTACACCGGCTGCGGTTAATGCATCGGTGAAAGAGTTCGATTCTGTTTCTTCCTTCTGTGTCTTCCTCGTTCTATCGTCTACCCTACCTCCTCCTATCGTCACTCGCTGCTACCTTCCCTCGTTACGGAAGGCAAATGATATCTCGACGAAGACGACTGAGTTTAGTTTGTATTCGCAATAACAAGTGATGATATTATATTCGATCTTCAATGTAGTCATTACAATCCCGGCGAGAGTTTATTGAAACGATGCACTGTGATAGAACGCAATATTCAAGAACATGTATAATTGCTATCTTTCCTTGAGTAAACTCTATTAGTTAAATTACTGTATTGATTCTGCATTTTTATCACTTGATTCCTAATAAAGTGTTAAATCGAACTTTGTTCTTTAAACATTGTTGAGTGCTTTTAAGGAACCTTTTACGTTTTTCTTTCTATCGGATATACAATAGATGTGTAATTGTTGAAATTATTTGTAAAAATTTTACATACTATTTGTAACACATGTATTGAAAAGTAAGATCGCTGGTGTATCGAAATGCCAGATTAGAAAAAAACAACGTGATTTTCAAAGATTTATAAAAAGTAATTTTCAAATTATGCTATTAAAATATAATCTGACTGCATCACAAGCTTTTACGTGCATGTTAGTCTAAAAGATAAAATAGTAACATAATTATTTCCTTATTCTTTTAAATTCATTGCATTTGAAAAGGCTGTATAAGAGAACTTACACACAGAAAAATGTCATTCTCTTGCTAAAAGAAGCGATTACTCAATTTTTAATTTTCTTCCTTTACATAACGATCATCTTTATAAAAAATATTTTCTTAACAATAATCTTAAAATGCACTTATCATTTACTTGAAGTAATATTTACTTAAAATTAACTGCGTATGCACAGAGAAATATTATATATATATATATATATATTTGAATAAACTAAATATTACTTATTTCAAATATTTCATAAGTTCATACATCCGCAAATCTATTACAAGTTCATCATAAGCATCAAATTTATTCAAAATATACCTACCCTGAATCCTAGCAATTGAATTCTTGAATCAAGAATAATAAATTAAACAAACGTTGGATTTGCTTCGACTTTTACTCCAATATAATTTATAATTTTCTAATATTCTTCAAAGAAATTTAGAAATTTGTTTTTCCCATATATAAAATAATAAATTTTTCTAAAATTTGTGGCGAGTATATTTTAAGACAATTATCAAGAAAATATTCTTTCTTAAAGATAATCGCTACTTACTAGAAGAAAAGAAGTAAACGCTTTCTTCGGCAGTTCCTTTTCAGTGTGTACAAGTTATATATCTTTATTAAAATGAATTGATAAACATAATGCTCAACGTTCCTACAAAAAATTGTAATAACGCAATTATCAAAGTTTAAAAATATAGAAACAAACTAATACAGCTATAAATCTCTGTACATACATTTAACATAGCTTTCAGAGGGGCTTCGCTACCTGTAGTTCTTTACTCAAGCCCCCAAGCCCAAAAAGAAACCGTGTAATTTCTTAAAATTGAATAGTTGCATATAAAAAGTTCCTAACGGAGCCTTCGTACGAGTGCCATCGCGGTGCAGACGACTCCTAAGACCGCGCTACGAAGCCCTATGATATACCTGAGATGACGTCCCGCATTACCGATAATACTACAAACACGCCTCCCTTAAGAGATGTCCTAAAAGTCTCGCGCAATAAAAGCCCGTGCCCATAAAATATCGCCTCCGCCGCCCCTTCTCCATCCCTTCCCGCGCCGCCCCCACCGCCCCGTCGGTTATCCATCCGTGGTCCCCGGCCGGATGAGACGTAGGTACATAAAGTGGGTACTCCGGCGGATTGAAATATAACCCCGAATATTTCTTTACGCCGACGTCCGATACGTATACTCACGATATGATACTTTCTTACGATTACACTTTGACTTTCATAGGACGCCTACCGTCGCGTCGCGCCGCGCCGCGTCGACGTTTGACGTAATACGGTCGCCACGTCGCACCACTTTGCGGGGGAAGTTATTAAAAAGATATGTGTGCCATAATGTACCTGCTATCGACTCGCGTATGACACGTCGGGGAACTGCAAATTAATATTAATACGATCGAGGCATCGACTCGCTGGGGAATCGAAGGAAGTGGCCTGTGAAATTTTGAGACTCCATCTCGGCGATCCTAAAACGAGGGAAAATTGCATTCCGCGCTTTTACCAGTAAGCCCCGTATGAATCGCGAAAATCGCTCGCCCGTGGGAGCCTTCTCATTAAAATTTCCGGCCGGTGAATTGCCGAATTGCGATTAGAATTATTAATTAATTTAAGTGAGGTCCGTTATCGACTGAATGCGTAACTATACGCATGGAAAATATTTATGCATATCACACAATTCACCTCTTTTAATTCCTCTTTTGATATTTTTCATCAATCAGAAATATCTACCGAAATATTTATTTTATATGATGTGCGTGCGTGTGTGTGTGCGTGCGTGTGTGTGTGTGTGTGTGTGTAGAACGAAAAATTAAATTACTAAAATGATTAAAAATTGAATTAATTTAAAAGCAAAAATAAAATCTCGCGATCACACGTCCAAAGCAACTTATTTATTTTGTCGAGTATCGCTCTTGCTATTGAAAGATTTCGCGGTCCGTATGAAAAATTTTTCCTGCCAATGCGCATTTTCACACATGTACGTTAAATATTCTGTCCTGGGGCAGTGGCTTCCGTGGAAAGGGGAACGTATAATGCGTTCTACGAACGCGATTTACAAGCGGCATATAAGAGTAAGCGGATGGGGTTCGGCTACGATTACGAAGGGCAAGTCCACCTGGGTATTATGGCAATAATCGTATAACAAAGAGCGGGGGAGCTCGAGTAGAGGGTCACCTGATGGTCCTTCCGGGTTGAGTATGGGTGTGGTTTGTTAGCGGCCAAGTTTTTTGACGTGCGAAGAGAAACGCGCTAAAGGGGGGCGAGAAAATGACTACGAAGAAAAATGGTTACATCGGATGAAATCGGATAAAATCGGATACAATCGAAAGGTTTGCACGTTAAATTTACGTAAAAATATGTACATTTTCATATAAATAACAACAAACATTCCGAAATATAATAAACAATGGATGATGTTACGCTACACGTGACAGGTGAAAAACAAGAAAAAGTATTATAAAATTTGATAATCCTAATAATAAAATATATTTTATAAAACTGACTTACGATTCGCGACAAAAAGGTCTAGAAATTATAAATTTTATGTGCCAATTGTGCGATTGAAATCGGGACAAAGAAATGTCAGGAAATAGGCGAGAGAGCCAATTAAAAGGTTTGCTTCGTACGAGGCGCGATTTAATAACAGACGTAATCATGATACTACAACGGCGTGTGATGTTTTAACGCGCGATTTTCCGCGGCGAGCCGATGCAAGCAAAATATTTAGCCAGGCGCGCCCAGCGTGTGAATAGGGAGAATCGGAGTCGCGCTGCTATCTATATAACGCGCATTAATTAACTTAATGAAACACGGAAACGTATACAGCGTAACGACAGCGAGCGCATAAGCATAACACAATATGTTGAACAATACCGCGTTCGGATAACTTCGCGTACGAGATTACACCTCCGTGCGCCATTTACGCGAGCTTCCCCACAATCGAGCCGACGGCACAGCGCGAAGTTTTACTCGCTTCTCTCGGGGGTAGGAGCCTGGTACTTGTCCGAAATGGTTAATACAGCAGGACGCGGCACTAAATATAAGCTTGATTTATTATCGAGGGGTTATTATTAAATTCGGTCAGACCGTTCTCCCGTGCAAACTAAGTTTAAATTTCTCTCTTTCTCTTTCTCTCGAGTTTGTCCGACCTGAATAAAAACGAAGATGACATCAACGTGTGTGTGTGTGTGTGTGTGTGTGTGTCTGTGTGTGTGAGAGGGAGAGAAAGAAGAGACGGGAAAGAGCAAAAGAGGGAGAGTCGATGAGGGAGAAAACGTTCGGAAGAGTAAAGCAAGCCGACGAATTTATTAACTTTAAAAGCTGCCAGCAATGCCGTCCTGTTGGAGGCGCTTTCATGGCTTTACGGCCCGGTCCACCTCATCCCTCTCCAATCTATCTCTCATCCCCAATCTCACCGTGTAGCGCCCGATCGCCCTCCCCCTCTGCCACCGTCCCGTGAGCCGCGATGCGCAACTTATAATTTTCTTTGAAGCTTCGCGGCTTATCGATCGGGTTCTATGATTGGAATTTATAATAACCTTCGATCTGAGTGCCGTTTCACCGCGCGGTCGCTCGGATGCTACGAGAGTGACGGAGGAGGGGAGGGGGGGCAGGGGAGGTTGCACTTTCCGGGTTTCATATCGTCCCGACCATCGCCGGTCGAGGTATGAGGATCCAATAATTGAGTCACAAAGATTTAGTTTCCTACTTTTGGTATCTTCGGTACCGCGGCGAAAGAAAGAATGGCAATTATCGCATTACTGTTATTACGTTTGTTGATTATTGATACCGCTTTGCGATAAATAAAATTAATTCTTGAGTTTATCTATAAAAAAACAAAACGATTTCTTCGGAAAAAAACGAAATCACAGATTTAAAATGCTTTCCTTTATACATGGAATTCACTGATTAATTTGAAATTGATCTTTCAATAATAAAACAGCTAAACCGTCAATAGTTTATAAGTTTCATAAATTGTTAAAAACGTTGGCTTTCACTATCAATAAACAAGAGGATTTTACCGCAGATAAATTTTACATTTTTAACGAACAAAGTTTTATTCTTTATGAAGTGATATTGAGTCTTATTCTTGTTTTTTGCCCTCGGACATACTCTTTTGGATTTCGTTACTTCATCATTCTTTTACAAAATTTTTATAAAATAATTTTATAAAATTTTATTCTATTCTATTCAAGCGTCTGTAACAAAAATGTGTAAAACTAACATATTCTAAACTAATTGGTTCATCTAAATTCTATCCTAATGAACTTGTCTATTGAGAAAAAGTATGCAGATATAAGATAACAAATCTCTCTGCTACGAAATCATGACCCATAAAATGACATTCATTTCATATCGATTTTGTATAGAATGCAAAAACATGGAGACTCAGAATTGATTTGTTTCGATGCATAAAGGTAGACCATAAATTGAGCAACCGCGTTCCTGGAAACTGTAACACTTTGCAACGACGACCTATTTCATTTCTTCGTCGAATAATCTCGTCGATAAATCGAAAAGACTCCTTCGTACTTCGTAGTAACAAGCGATGTATATTTTGTAGATAATCTTTATATCCTGGGAAAACCATGTTATCATAATATTTGAATATTTTCCTATTTATAGTATAATAATATTTTACTGTTTATTGTAATAATTTAGTAACTTTTTTATATGTATATTATCCAATAATTATCCAATAAAAAAAATTTTATAAGGCCAATTTTCAATATTAAATAAAAAATATTAAATCATAAAAGAATCAAAATAATAATTAAAATTAATAAATTACTATTACTATTCAATATTAATAAATGTCAAAATTATTAAACTTAGAAAAATTTTTACAATTTATATTTTTAAAAATCTATAAACACATGTTATAGTTATTAACACTATAATTAACTTTAGATATTATATTGTATAAAAATGTTTACACATATTATATTAATATCGTAAACAAAATGTTCGGTGTTTTTATTAAATAAATGATTAGTATAATAATTTGGCTATTGTACTCATTATTAGTAAATCACATAGTCAATCATTACTATTTACAACAAAATAACCAGCATTTGTATCGATATTTCTACTGAAATTATAATAGACAAATAACAAGCGACGCGATAAATACAGCCGTCGTGCGATTATGATAAATTGTAATTTCATCGTTTTACCACTGGCCATTTATCGAATTTCATTCCGGGCACAGATATAGTTGTAAATAATGAGCCACGAAATTTTGGGTCACAAAGATAAATTGCAGTTGTCACGCGTTAGAAGTTCGAACCGCGCCGCACCGACTGCGGCAAGTTTGCCCCGAAGATTCCTAAAAGAAAATATTACGTCCGGTTGATCCCAATATTTTTTATAGCGTAAAGGGGTGAAGTAAAAAGAGATTTAAGCACAGAATACCAACCCAATTTATCTAGAATAAAGTATAATAATAAAAAAAAAACAAGAAATTATAAAGACAAAGTTAAGAAAATGCAATGATTAAAATATAATTGAAATATAATCTTGAGTGAAAACAAATTTTGTTTTTTACTAAATTTTCATAAATAAGCGAAAATTTATACATTATTTGCATAAAAATATTTAATTATGTATAGGAATTAAATTAAAAAATTTTTTTAATTGTTATTTGTCAGTTATATATGCACGTAAAAAATTGTTTTCATAAATACATTAATTTGATGTATATACTACAAAATTAAGCAATTTAATTCACATTACTGACAAGTTTGAAACCAAAAATATTTCATTATTTCACATTCAAAGCTATTGCCAAATTTGCAATTACATATGTTTTCAGCGACCACAAAATTTATCGTGTTAATGCCTCGTTGTTGACACTACCGAGTTAATTGCTTCATTATCTCATTTCCCTCGTGTAAAATATTCTACAATAATTATTTCGACAATTTCCGTACGTGGACCTAATTAAACCGGATTAATTCCCCACGCGAACATATACGTCGAACTATTAGGTTTTTGCCGTATTAGAAAAAACAAGAAACAGAGGGGAGGGGGGCCGGGAATGGCGGAATAGCGTTTTGCAAATTTTGCGTTTAAGGTTTTCCGAATCCGGTGGCTAACTATTCAGTACGACGTGGTGCGATGTTTCACGCAAGACGAATTGCAGTTGTTACGTGGCCAAAGTTCCTGCAGAGAGAGGAGAGCGGACGACCGCGGTCAGCCGCACTGGAAAATGAATCCTCTAGGAATATATTACACCTACCTGTTCTGCCGCCGCTACAAGCACTAAAATCCCACAGCAAGCTGTTAAGAAAGCCACGATAAAAAGTACCGGTCACGAGACGTAACGTACAAAGGATTGTGACTTACTGCGAGAGAGTTGTAACGCAAGAACATCAAATTTTTCAGTAGAAATGAAAAACGCGAAGTTTCTCGGTGTCGCAAATACAGAGTCTTTACGATCCTACAAAAGTCCCTATTTTTACCGAAGGTCCCTCGTACAACTGCTAAATCCAATTTTCTCTACAACTACACTAAAAAACAAAAGAAGTATTCAGTTTAAAATTTTTAATAATATTAAACTGCTTTATTTCTTCCTCTGCTCTTTAAATATTTAAAATGTTTGGGAGTTTTGAATTTAAACACCGTTTAAAACTAAAACATTTTTAAGTATTTAGAAAACGGAGACGAAAACATTTTAATATTTTAAAATTAGATACTTCTTTTTTTTTAACGTAATATCTTACATAAATTTAATAAATCATTGCCAATTGGTGATATATATATATACATTCCGAAAGGTGAGTCCAACACGTTTCTAGATGTGTCTAGGAAACATCACACGGAGGGGTTGGCTTATTATAATGTGTGACACGCGCAACATTGCGGGCACAAGATGAATTGCGGCGGTTGAGTGATAATTTCATAATGTAAACGCTAATGCAAACGCGTGACACCCGGGCGTCTGGCACGAATCTCGGGACGGCGCACGGTCAGCGAAACAATGGCGGGATTCGTTTGCTAGACTTCCGAATTCAAGAGTAATGGCCTTGTGAACGGTGCTTCACGCAAGACGAATTGCAGTTGTCACGCCGCCGAGGTTCCGGCCGGCGTAGCCAGCGCGGCGCAACGGTTCCGTGGTCAACGGCGCTCGAAAATGAATCCTCGAGGAAGATATTATATCCGCCTGATCCCGATCCATTCCGGCGGACAAGAGAATGATGTAAGGAGGCACAAGGGGTTGCCGGTGCGCCGTCGGGGAGTGAAGGGGACGGCTTTACGGGGATACCGAGTAAATGCCCCATGAATGAACGATGAGCCTTGGGGCAGACCGTACTCTTCCCCCCTCGTCCATCGCCCCCAAACGCTGCCCCCGTACGTTCGTCACCCCCTGCGAATTCGAATCGGATTTCAAGTCGGTGTCTCGTGCGCTCCGTGGAATTGCGATTAGAATCGACGTAGGGCCGAATCCGTATTACATTCTCGCGAGAACGACAATCCCTCCCTCCCTCCCTCCCCTTTTAACCCCAACTTCTCGCGGCTCGTAATGAGATTGATGCGAGGAAACGAAAATAGATGCGCGAACGAGAGCAGCTCGAGTGAGGCGATCTCGCCAGACTCTTGAAGTCACGGGAGTCCTCGATCTTCATAGTGTGGAGGATTAACCGTGGAAAAATCGATGTACGCAGAACTTGCGAAGGAGGCTCGGGGGCTAATGTGTGAGATATTCGATGCGCGGCTTGATTAAAGATACGAGTATATCGGACATACAGTCCCTGCAAAGTAAATAAAATTTGAAAACGTGTTTGATACTTCAAATAAACTGTATAAATGTAAAAGTTGCATAACTATGATTATATTTTTATTTACTCTATTTGTCATTAAAAATGAAATTATTTTTTACAACATTAAGGAAAATCTCAATTTTTTGTGTAAATACTTTAAGATGATTCATTCAAGATGATTTATACAAATTTTTTATTGCGATTGTCTGTTTACCATTTGAATAAATAAATTTTGTTTATTTTACTGATTTCTACATCGCAACGAAATTTCACATAAATCATCTTGAATATTTAAAACACTTAAATAAAAAAAATTCAGATTTTCTCTATTATTTCTTACTTCATTATTAATTATATTTTCATTGGAGCACATGTCTATTTCTTATTGAAATAATTTTTTATCTAGATAGAAAATCGCCGCCAAATTTTTTTCTGCTACTTTCAAATGCAATGTAAAATAATCCGTAATTTTTTCATAATTTTCTGAACGCTTTGAAGAAATGTCCTATACATTCTTAAACGATTTCGCTAACATATTGTTTCGACTCGCGCTCTGCGGTTCATGACGCTTCGCTATTAATATTAATCCGTTCGTTCCACAACAGACAATATACGAATGAATATCATAAATTATGAGTGACATTATAAATTGTAATATCGCGATTATACAGACGGGTTCGTGTAAATATTAATTTAATTTTAATTATATGCAATCGACAAAAGCGCCGGTCCCGCTTTTACGAATCGTTGACAGGTTGGGAGGTCAAGTCCGACAGCTTACCGGAGTGAAGGGTGATGTTTAATTGAGAGCGACTTTTTCCCGCCCCCACCAGTGGTACGAAATGCCCGCCATTCCTTCCATTACGGCGCCGGAGTAAGTGGCAATGTAAAACGTAAGGCTCGATAACGCCTGAATAATTCAGGAGTCAACGAGACGTTGCACTTCCGTTATTGGAGCAACAAATCCGCGACGCATTAGCAAACAGAAATAGACTTTTACGGGCCGTTGGTTCTTTTGGAGCGCGCCGAGGAAAAACTTTTTGTCCCACCCACACACATCTCCGAGATTTTTAAGCTACAAGTCCGGTAAGAGAGGCGCCACTCGGCAAGCATTACAATGCTGCAACTCGCCGTAAAATAATCAGCAATCTAAGTAATTACACCGATGTTTATGTCGATCAACTTCTTTCATTTCAAGAAAATCATGTTCAATTCAAGTCTATTAATTTCTATTAAAAGACTCTGTTTAGAATTAGAAAAACTTTACGCATATGTCTCCATTATTTTTAATCCTCTCCGGGCTCTTCAAATTATATCATTCTAAATCCGGAGCAACTTTCTTTTTTGTAATGAACCTTTTACACAACACGAAAGCAATTACCACCAAAATTACTTCGTATGTGAGACAACGTTGCTTCGTGTAATGAAACACAAATTACAGGAAACGGGATTAAATTGAAAGAAATAGTCGGGGATCGGCTTTACGCGTCAATCCCCATTAAACTTCAATTCCCCTACGCGCGTAAGAGAAGTAAGTCCGAGCCCATAAAAAAAAAATACGGAGCGAGCGGAGCGAAGAAAACGAACGTGAGGCGAGCGAAAGGGGAGACACACCGAGTACAAGAAGAATAAAAAATGGATCGCCACGATGGTAGCATTGTGGCAGTGCTACCGGCTGGAATACGTTACCCCAGCGATTGACAGATTCTGCTGACTGATAACTCGAAGCGTCGGCTCGCTGGGATTTTCACAGAGAGCTGCGAAAGGCAACCAGGAAGAAAGAGGAAAGGAGACGAAAAAGAGAGAAAAAGAGAGAGAGAGAGAGGCGAGGTAGCTAAAGAAATAAGGGACGAGGAACGATTGACGCATGAAAGATTCATGGCCCGCACCGATGGCCACATCAGAAATGCCACGAGGCGAGTCTCGACTCGATTCTCCTTTCCTCGAAGCTGCCGAAAGGTATCTCGAATTGCCAGCCCGATCGCCTTTACCCGCTGCCTCGTTTAAACGTCCTGGGCCCGTTAAATCCGTTTAGGTAATCGTGCCGCGTCGTCGTCGGCTGATTAGCTGTCCGGAAACGAAAATCGCAGCGGAAAGAAGGCAGCAGGAGACGGGTAGACGAGAGAAAGAGGGAAAATTCGACGAGAGGAATCAAGACGTCTCTCCTTGCGCTGCCTCGTGGCCTCTTATCGTAGAGAACGATACACGTATATTGGTCCCAGGAGAGGGAACAAAGTTCGTGTAGGTGTACCCAAACGTCGTTGTGGTGGCCCTGAAGTTGCATCTGTGTGAGAGTGTACTGCTGCCGTGTTTCTCCTAGAGTTACGTGCGGGGCTTTGAAAATGGCGGACGCTCTTATGAATTGGCATTAGAGGATAATTACGATGGTGATCCCAGGACGACGATATATTACGCTGTAACGTAACGCGAGCCCGAGCGAGAGGGTCCAGGGATCAGAAGCAATAAATGTGTAAGGAGTCACGACGCCTACAAATTGATTTAGAATGTACAATACTGACATCGTTGCCATTCAAAATTCGACGTAAAGACACGAGCGAGATGAGAAGGTAACGTCGACGTACACGCAATACGCGTCGCCATTTTTTAAAAGTTATTAATACGTAGAAAACTAATTACCTATTAAAAGTTTGAAAGCTTAAAAGTTCACGTACTATTGGCGCAATAATCGCACTCGATTTTAAAATTATTACCGTGTTTTATCTTCTACGGTAAAATGTAATTATGATCAAAATTATTAAACGTACAAAAATTCTAATTAAAAATAATTACATATAAAAAAAACATAAATTTATTTTATTGGAATAGCGTGTCTCAAATTCGAGTAGTTCATTGATTTCGCTCACCGCCGATCGATCACGTTATTTCCAAGTCTCTCTCTTTCCCTCTATTCTTTTTTCGAAGATTTTCATTCACCTTCCAAAGTTATCTATACTCGACGTACGCTCACAATGCAATAGTAGCGCGAAGGGCGAATAAGAGAGAAAGAAAGAGAGAGCGGAGCGTAATGGTTCGACGGTGATTTGTGGAGGGCGCAAAGTTGATTCAGGGGTGAGAACGGCACAGCTTTCGGCCGACGAAAATGAGCTCTAAATCAGGGATGCCTGGGAAAACGGGTGTAACAAAAAGACCGGCAGGAATACGCGGGCCCATGAGATAGCGAGAAAGCAAAAGAGACGAGGCTGAAGGAGAGAGAAGTAGGATGAGTCGGCGAAAAGGTGGAGACGCGCATCCTTCGCAGCCAGAACAGAACCCAGAAGGATTTGCCACTCGAAAATCGGCGCGAGTGGAAAACAGAATGAGAAAGACAAAGAAAGCGATCAAGAAAACAAAAAAAAAAAGAACGAAAACGAGGAAACAAGAGACGAGGTTAGAGCAATGTGGCTGTCGGTAAGCCGCATCGAAGCGAAAAATACGGTTTTTATCTTTAAGTAGGACCTGGTAATTGCGTAATTAATTACGGCTTTTATCCCGCGGCCAACGTCGTCTCGCGCGAGACGGGGGTAACTTACCTACTTTGCCGGCCGGCACCTGGGCGATCGTGATTTACGTTCGCCTCGGTAATTAACATAGATAGAGACCGGTGCCTCGTACCATCCTCCCCCCCCCCCCCCCCCCCCTTGACTTCTACCCCCCGCTGCTATTTCCCTTGCCTACCTCCGCCTGTCGCCCATCCTCCGTCCACCATCATGGCCTCCTTATCAGGCTGCACGACATCTAAACCCCGAGATCGCGCCAGACTTCTTTCTGCGAACGGAGGGAGTCATCCTGAAAAGCTCTCGGAGCTCTCTTCCCATGCAATTGTACCAAGAACGATAGCCAAACTGTCTCCAAACTCTCGCTCGAGCTCTCCTTATTCCACATGAATACTTTTTAACCGATTTACAATGGTGCCTACTCAAGAGATTCGCATTGAACTTCAAAAGTGCGCTCTCCAATGAATACGAAGTGTTCATTACGGAAAAACAATCAATTGATCAAGATAATTAGTTAATTTACGACAGTGCCGGACATAATTGATTAATAAATGTAATTAATAATTACAATTACAATTGCAATTACTTTAATTACGATTACGTTGTAATCGTAATTACACTATAATTGCAATTAAAGTAAATACAATTATAGTAACTGTTGAATCGCAATTACACTTAATTTAGTTTCAATTATAACAGTATACGATTATTATCACAATTGTATTGAGTAAAATTATAAAGTTGATTTCCATCCGCGATAATCAAAATATAATCTGTAAAAAAATAAAAAATTACGATTATAATAATAGCAATTTCCCGCAATTACTAATTGAAAATTCAAGCAATTTCAATTACTTATTCATTGTATGTGCAAAACAATTACAATTAGTCTTCAGTACAGTTGTAATCGTAATTCGATTATAATCTATCTAACATTGATTTACGATTGGCATTAATTCATGTCAATAAAATTGGTCCCAACCATCGCTCTATTTATAAATTTGACAATTTAAAATTTTATAAATAAAATATTTATCAATCATGTGAGATACGATTTATAAATATAAATTAATAAAATAAATTGAAAAATATCACAACGATCAATTCATATTTCATAACAATCATGAAACGAATTTCTATAAAATTTACAAGATTTGCACCGTTTGATATATTTATTCTGTTTCTTGTCTCTGGCCATTCTAATTTTCCACAGCCCTCTTCTTCAACGCAATCCGGATTATCGTGAAATAAGAGCGTCAGATTAACATTACAGCAAAGGAAACGGCTACGTAGAACGTACTTTTAGCTGAGCAAAAGATCTCTTGGGTAAATTTCCGGCGAGGATTCTCTCCACCTCGCTTGCTCATACTTCTTCGTAAGTATTCATACGAGAGAATCCTCGATTCTCGAACATTCGGTAAAACTTTCATTGTTCCCGAGCCATCGGTGTTCATCATCGACGGCGAGCTAGGTGCACTAGGAGCATATATGTCCTTGTTGGTGCGTGCGAGAGAGAGAAAGACGGGCGGGATAAAGTAGGACGGCCGAAAGTTTCGTGAGAGAAAAACGACGTGGCAAACTCGTGGGCGAACGGTGCTACGTGTCCGAAAAGACGTCCATGAGGAAGTTGGAGTCTTAATGCCAACGTTAGATCTCTTCATCTTCGACAAATCCTCTGAGTCACGGAGAAGATATCCGGCAAAATTTCACCCATCCTAGATGATCGCACGTCGAGGGTCGTTTGTAACGTCCGCGACCCCATTTAATTCACAGCTGAGAAGACGCACGACGACGAATGGCGCGATCCGAACGAAGGAAATGAGATTCGTAGATAAATAATCAGCGATGAAGAGTGAAAAATTCATGACCGGCGACGAGAAGATTGTGACTACGGGAGAGACAGGATAAAAAAAAATGGATGTGAAATTTTCTAGTTGTTTCTGGAGATGTATGAAAATGGAGTAATATAGAGAAACGGCAACGAAGATAATAGCGGGTAGCAATTGAGGTTACTCAAACATTCACAAGTTAACGTTTTGGTAAATTTGTCGGGGAACATTACTCCATTTGCAAATTATGCTTCTGTGAGCTGTATGGCTTGTACGCCGGCTTGGCCGTACGACCAATATTTGGGAAACATTCAAAGGCAGCCAAATTTTAATCACTAATTCTGTCTGTAAAGCACTTTGGGGGAGTTGAATTGTATTTAAGGCAATAAAATTAATACGAAAGACGCGACTGGAAATCGCGAACGAGACATAGAATTTTAATGACAATTCGGAATCGAAGTCGCAATTAGAGTCTTCAAAGAAGCTCGGGCGTCTTCGGGCACAATCTTGGACCCGAGCAGGAACATAAGTACTTGTCGAAGTACTTACGTACACAAAAGACGTCTAGCGAGGAAGAGAGAGCGAGAGAAAGAGAAAGAGAGAGAAGTAGGATCAATGTGGATGGCTGACGTCCGATAACTGAATTTCCCCGTGTCTCTTCGGTGTTTCCTTGATCGATCGCGAGTAGCTGGTCGAAGATCAAAAGTCGAAAAATTCTCGCCGTGTGGGTGGGCAAAGTCCCGGTCCAATTTGATTTGCAAGCAAAGTACGCCGTGGAACTGCTCGACGAGAGAGGAGATTGGCGGGGCGAAGAGACCCGAGAGGAGGAAACCCCGGCCATCTCGGGGCAGGGTGGGACGTAAAGAGGACAGAGGGACAACGACGACGAAAACGGAAAGAAAGATCTCGTGTTAAAAAACGCGGACGAGGCAGAGGTTAAGGAGAGCTGCACGCGTCCGAAATCTCAAGCAGATCTCATCGTCGTCTTCGTTCGCCTAACGGCTACCTTCGTTTGTAGTCGTTTAACCTGCCCTCCCCCCGTACCCCGACCCCTCTCCACCCCGTCCACCGACCGAGCAATTCCCGAGGGTACATCCGCGACCACTGCGTCTTAACCCCGCACTCGAGCTCGCCCCCTCTTCTTTATTTCGGTCGCTCTTTGGCTCGACGCCCGATATGATTTTACGACATCCCGATAAGAAATAGAGTGTGTCGCATTACATTCATTACTATTCATTACACTGGCGTACGCGATACGCGATGTTGAGTTAGGGGCTTAAACGATTTTGACAAAATTTAACGTAAGTTAACGAAATATGTCGCTGATAAAAAATTAAGAAACAGTCACGAATGAGGATAGCCAAGTCGTTATCGTTGTTACAAAGAGACCGTCTTTAACTTTGTCAAAGGGAATTCGATAGACTTGACGTATCACGTACATGATACACAGCGATGCGATAAAGCCGGAAACGTAGTTTTCGTCTAAACTTACGGAGACAGGGAAAGCTGTTTGTATCCAGTCCGAGTACGACGTGTGCCACTGAATCGAAGATAAGCATTAGGAGCGACCTACTCAATATCTTATGCTGCACACATGCACGCGGTAGAGAAGTCCGATTCGCGTCACGTGTCCGAAACTTGAAAGTGCTATCCTCGATCCCGTTTCTGCCCCTCGTCGGTCTTGCCCGCATCGCCGGTCGGCCGCGGCGCCGGCAGCGGCAATCCTCGCGACTTCGCATGCGAGAAAAGTTATCGGGGATAATAAATTCCACGACCGGACGGGAGGGAGTTCGGGACGAAAATCCCGGACGATTCAAAACGATCGGCCTAGCCTAAGCCAGAAACAGTTTAAAGCCGGGGAAGAAGCTCCGAGGAAGAAACGAAGCATAATGCGCCCGTGGCGAGGAAGCGCGCCGGGCGCACGGAAGAGGCAGGGAGACAAGGAGAAGAAATTACATCGTTTGAATACACGCTCCATATCACCGGGAGACTTTTAGCGAGCTGCGATACGGAGGGGGCTGCTAGTGACTAGCGTTATCCGCCGAGCGGACACAGGGGGAGGGAGGGGGGGAGGTAAGGGTGAGCGACGACGTCGCGTGCGTGAGTGTGCGAGGCAGACGGCAGAGAGGAGAGGAGAGAAGGAGAGAGGAGGAGGAGGAGGAGGAAGAGGAGAGGAGAGGAGAGTTTGGGGCGCTTGCCACTTGTGCCTAGGTGTATATCTTGGCCGAGACATGAAAAATGCATCTAACGGCCCTCGAGGCACTTCGCCATTCAAGTCCACGGCTATCCTCCTGCCAACCTGCCACCACTTTTCAGATCAAAAGTTACCTGCTCGCGTAACTTTCCCGTGCGCCGTCTACCCCGCACACCAATACACCACCACCATTATCAGCATCTCGCCGCCCCCGTCCCCGTTCCCATTCCCCGTCCCCGCTGCTCCCCCATCCGTCCAGGAAAAGCCTCTGCCTACTTCTCGCTTAACAAAGCACGCGAAACTCTATTACACACCGGCGCATCCCCGGCTTATGTATTTACCCGATGCGACGTTAGGTACGTACCTACATGGGCGTGAAACGTTCTCCGTGCATTCGACGTGCCGTAACGCCTACCGACGGTTACGTGGATTACTTTCGCGGTTTTAACCGAATATCCGTGTCGGTCGCCGAAAACCGACAAGCTCCGTCATGAATAAATAAAACTAATTATCTCCCTAGCGTTTTGCACGATGAAACAAATCGCACATTAGTTTCAAAATAAACGATGAATCTCTAGTTATGTCATTTTTTCAGCAAATGCCCGCTGACAGTGATATAAAGAATTGCTAATAGCGTTTTTTTTAACAGTTTTTAGAAAAACACTATCTTGTTCAAATAAGTGTACTGATGACTGGATCACTTCACTGAGAGAAAAAAATGGTTGCAACTATTAAAATTCAACTATAATTCACAGTCGTCTCTTGTGCCAACTATATATTTATTTTATAATTATTTTAAATTGCAAATTATAGTTATTATTACGATATAAATAGTAAGTGAACGTTTTAAAAACATTCTGATTATAATTGTGATTGTATTTGTTACATAGAAGTTCTTATTTTCTTTTTACCAACCATATCTTGATATAATATTAATATTTAAAATTATCATTTAGAGAAAAATTCTGTTATACTGTTGGCAAAATTATAAATACAAGGTTATTATTACTAACATCATAGCAGTAATAAGTGTATAAAAATGAAGCTCTCAACTTAATTATTTTGTTATACAATTATAGTCGCAAGTATCAAACACCTTTTTCTCAGTGTTCCGTTGTTTTTCCACTAACAATTACTAATTTCTGGATATTGCCTCGAACGATATACATATAACGCCGTTATCGAAAGACTAAAGAATTTAATTCTTGCGGAAGAGCGTGATTAAGTGAGTTATATGTCACGCGAAAATTTCAAGAGTGATTAACTTACTTTTTATCCGGTCACTATCAATCTTCGACTTTTGAGGGAATTAGCTCCTTAAGAAAATGTATAAACAAACACACTTGCTTACCTGTAACAGAAAAAGAATATTGTCATAAGTATGAGTATCGTCAAATGACATCATTAATAAAATATGCATCACGATAATCTCATAAAAAATTAATTTTTACGCGCAAAGAATTTCTTTTGCTCTCTACTTGAATCAAATCTTTTTAAAATTACATTAAATTCTATTGCGTAAACAAAATTATAGAAAAACACGTAGAAAATTAATAAAATACATTTTGAATATCTTTTGAAAGATAATTATATTCGCAGAAATTCAGAATATTGCGCATTTTGCTAAATGCTATATGGACGTTCAAAAAGTTGTCCGTACATGTGCTAAGCCGCGAAGTTAAGAGTTAAGATAGCATTTACTCGCGGATTTCCGTAGAATGTAAATTGACGGAATCCACTCAGTCCATTTTCACATTACGTTACTCTCTTTTTTCTCCTTCAGTGTTACGAACGCGAGAAAACATTGCCACGGCGCTCCTAGTCGCTAATTTGTTTTTGCGAAGGTGGCTTTTAAGACCACTGTCTATTATTACAGTATACACATTACGCTAATGATACCTGTCGTACGCATTACATAATTAACAACGATGCGATACGTTTCGTTCATCGCTGGCTCTGGGCTATAGACAGCTGGCGGAAGGACACTAATCACTATTTCACGCTATTATTCGCAGTCTCTAATTTACTATGTATTTAACCAATTATTCATCAGAGAACTACTGTAAGACTGCTACTTCCATTCCCGCCGACTTGCACTCGTTCACAATACCTAGAATAAGAGATAACGTGCCTCGATAATATCTCTATCATATTATCCTCTCACTTTTAATTCTGAAGAGAATGCCTACAACAACGTTCATTTATTTTGATCTTTTTGCGCTCTTAAACTTAATTCATACATTATTTATATATTTTTTTAAATAATTCACAAATTTAACTCATTTGAATTATACATTTCATAATGCAAATAATTATGATGTATCAGATAATAAAAATATCTGTAATAAATTTTTCGACGATGGTCGACGTGATAACAAGCCTTAATCTTTTTAGATTTATCTAAAAAATTAGACTACGTTAATTACCTATGTGCGCTCACACGAGTTAGGACGCTGCGATGAATCTCTTTTGAAGATCCGATAAACGGCAGCCTCGTAACGCGACCAGCAAAATTTGACCGTCCTATTCAAATTTTTCCAGCCGGCAACTAATTCGAGACCATCATAGATACACGCGCATGTATCATGACGGCGGCCCGGCAGTTACATATATATCCCCGACAATGGGAACCGGAGCCGGGTTATCTCGGTTCTTTGTATTCAAATTGCTGCGGAAATACAGCCGGCAGATTATGTGGAATAGGCATTTATCGTGGGATTATGAAACCCCGTATTGTAATAATAATGCCACGTTACTCTCGCCGGTTTTAATTACTTTTTTATACGTTCCCTTAATCGATGACAAAGATTGTAAAACCGGTAAAAACGGAATAATTACTGCTTCGTTGTGCTTCATGGCGCATTTAAGAACGACTGTAATTATGCTTAAGGCACGAGAGAGAAAATACAAATCGGTAAGACCAAACAAGTGTGACGAGTCACTGCACGAATCACGCAATTACTTTTTTCTTCGTTAATGATCCAATTCTATCTACAGTTTGTTCCGCAAAAGCGTATACGTCGGATTTATAAGAATTTGAAAAAAAGTATTTACCATTTTAAAGTGTATTTAATGGCCTAGTTCATCATTGCGTATAATATGTTACTTCAGTCTCCATTGTTGTTCATTATAGCATGACAGTGTCTGAACATGTTTTCGACTAGTTTTATCGTCTGGAAACTCGAAAATGGTATCACAACTGGCTGGCAGTCTCCTTGATGTGAAAATTTTCGGGCGTTTATGAGGAGGAAACTTCAGGGAAAACATACGTGTAATCTGAAGCAGTCGTGCTATCAAAAATCCAGCAAAAATAGAAATAGCTTCTCTTGGCTACGTTAGAAAACTACACACAGAAAATTGTCATTCTGCTGTTAGAAAGAGCGATCATTCAACTTTTAGTTTCCTTCTTTTAAGTAACAGTTATCTCTGCAGAGAATAATTTTTTTAATAATAATCTTAAAATACACTTATCATTTACACTCGAAACAATTAATATTTACTTAAAATAAATTTTGTACACATAGAAAAATATATATTTGAATTAAGTAAATAATAATTTTTTAAAATATTTTATAAATTTATATATCTGCAAATCTATCGTAAATTCGTTATTAGAAATTATCAAATTTATTCAAAATACCTATATTCTAAATTCTTGTAATCTATCACTTCAATAAAAAAAATATTAAGTTAAAACAAAAATTTAATTTGTTTGTTATTCTGACTTTTATTCGACACCATTTTGTTAGGTTGACAAAAAAGTCATGTCATTCTTCCTCTATGTAAATAAAAGGTATTTTTTCATACAAAGCAAAAACATTCATTTACATAGAAAACAAAACGACATGACATTTTTATCAATCTAACATAATCTTTTTCGAAAGAGTATAAATTCCCCTTTTTCCAGTATACATATAATAATAAATTTTTCTAAAATTTGTGATAAGTATATTTTAAAACAATTATCAAGAAAATATTCTTTGTTAAAGATAATTTAGTATTATTTACAAAAAGAAAAGTCAATTGAATAAATGTTTTTTTTTATCAATAAAATTTATTTTTTTCTGTATGTAGACGAAAGCTGATTATCGGGCTTTAATGAACAACAATAAAGGTCCGAACAATATATTAGGCAATGACGAAATAGGCCATTAAATTTTAAAGCGACATACACTTTTTACAAACTCTCATAAACTTTCTTGTAGATATACTCTTGAGAGGCAAGTTGTAAAATTTCATATCCTCGCTGTCTCATCTTGTAAATAGAACAAATACGTAATTAATGTTTTCATATTTCCATTATATCACATATTAAATAATTTTGTTGCAAAGCTTATATCAAAATGAATTTTTTTCTATATTAAATCAGTTTTATAAGCGTAAACAAATAATAAAGCCTGCAACATAAGCACCCATAATTTTTCAACTTTATTAAAAAAAAAAAAAGAATTTTGAACGAATGATCAAACAAAAAAAGATGATCTAAAATTAAAGATGTTTTACAGGACGAGATTTAATAAATTAAATCGTAACAATCGAGATTTATTGTGCAAATAAAAAAAAGCTGCAAAAAACGCGCCATTTAATTGCTAATAAGTTTCTGGCCATCCTTTCGTTCCTTGTAACGAACGACAGAAGATCCGTAATAGTAACTAAGTTATGAGACACTATTAACGTAGATGGTACAAACGCAGCAGAGACTACGCATGATGAACGATAATCCTCCCAAACGTTACACTTGTCGGCTCGTTGATCGTTGCTGTCGACGTTGTTGATTCATGGCATGCGAGAGATTTAGCGACAGCGAATTCGGCGGTACATTACGTCGACTGTCAAGCACAACCGAATGTTTGCCAGTAGGATCAGAGATTTTCATGTGGACTGGATCGTCTAGACGTCACGAATGAAAAAGCTCTCGTTATTGGTGAGCGACGCATTACGCAAGAAAATGTTCGAATAAAGTACGAGCGGACGTCAAGTTGTGGATAAGAAATTGCGTAAACAATACGGTGATGTCTGCAGTAACGTATATAAAATTATGGCACAAAAAATGCGCAGTAAATAAGATCAGTAAATTTAGCACTCTACATTTCTGAATTTCTGTAAAGGAACCTTTTCTTTTTTTTACACACAAAAACAAGATTATTTTTATGATTTCAGTAGAAAAGAAAAGACCTTTTAAAGATGTATTACACATATATTCAAAATAATAAAAAAATTATAAATTGTTCTATTGGAATTTTGACTATGGCCGCCTCAATAAGAATATTGCACGTCTATGTTCATATTACGTACTTATATTTGAGAGTGTAGTGTGAACATAGACGTGGAATATTCTTATTGAAGCGGTCATAGTTAAAATCCCAATACTAAATCTGATTTTTTATTAAAAATTATTTGATCGCAACTTTTTACTTTGTTAAAAAATTATTTGAATAGAAAGTAGAAATGTGGTCTAATGGAAATCTAATTGAAAAATAATACAAATCTCAATTTTTTAATGAAATACATTAAGTACTCGAGATGATTTATGTAAAGTCTCATTGCAATGCACAGATTAGTTGTTGTGTAAATAAACAACATTTATTTATTTATTTATAAAACAACTAAGCTCAGAATCGCAATGAAACTTTGCACAATTCATTCAAAGTACTTAAAGTACTTATACAAAAAAATTTAGATTTTTTGAAATTGTTCTTGAGAATTTCATTATTTAAAATTATTTAATTTTTAATAACAAGTAAATAAAATATAAAAAAGTATTATTAAATAAAAATAATGTAACAAATAAAATATTCATACAACTTTCATACATATATATGGTTTACTTGAAGTATAAACTTTAACAATTTCCAATTTCATTTTATTTTGCAGAAACTGTACGTGTAAAACATTCATAGTTTGAAATGATTTCATCTCGTTCACAGGGAAAATTTTTAGAAATGAGAGCATTATTGAGTAGATATATACATTCAAATTTTCTCAATCATTAATGAATGCGTGATAATTATTCATCTTGTTGCAATCTATATTATTATTTGTGCCGAATAAAAGCATAATGAGATTTAATAAATAATACAACACATTATTATCACAAATTTCGGCATTCTTCTTTCAACTTTATATGGGTCAATTTAATCAGCCTATCGAACAACAGCCTCGCGCTTAATGATCAATTAGAAACGGTGTCCAGTAGCCTAGCGATGTTCATGCGCCTTGTACGCGATTAAAATTCATGAGCCGATTACCCACGCCAGAAGGATAAGCGAAGCAAGAACAATAAATAAAGAAACTCGCTCGTTTATCTTCTCACTCTCTGACCCCCCCCCTCCCCCGTCTTCCACTCTTTATTTTAAAAACGTATTTCAGCCCGAGACAATTTGTCGTGAAACGCGAGAAATACGTATAAATATAAAAACATGGGAATAACAGCAATTACGAAGGGAAAGATAAACGCTAGCGTCGACTGAGGTTGCAGTAAACTCTACGGGTTTGTTAATTATAAAAAATACGTTTGTGCCAGGGCTAGTGACCCGAGGTTGCAAGAAACTACACGTCAGCTCGGCGGGTTTATTAATTAGAGAGGGAGAGAGTACCATCGGGATAAAATGCAACGGCGGTTGCGCGGCTGCTTGTGTCCTGAGTTCGCGGCCAAGACAGTGGGCGCGATTTATTAACCGAAGAAGATTAAAGAGGCGAAGGGAAAGCGTAAAGATAGAAGAACGAAAGAATCGAGAAAGCAATTATTAAAATCATCTTTTTGAAAACAAACTTGCGCCGATTTTGCACTCAATATTATAATCGAAATGAAACAAGCGATTTTCATGAGACGAATTAGCTCGCTTGTACGTCTCGCTAACGTGGGAGCTTATTGATATTACTTCCAAGAAAGGGCGACAAGAGAGAAACGAGGAAGGGAGGGAAGGCCGACGAAAGAGAGTGGGGTAACTGAAGTAAAGCTGCACTTAGCAACTCGCTCGGCGGCACGACGGCACAGTTAACATAAGCGCACGATCAGGGTCAGGCGACACTATCTGATTACGGCAAGTTCGTTAATTGGCAAATTGCGAGCATGAGTCATGCGTCGGGTCGAGTCGGGAAGGCAGGCAGGCAGGCAGGCAGGCAGGCAGGCAGGTAGGTAGGTAGGTAGGTAGGTAGGTTCGGTGAGTCACGTGAAATTTTGCGCTCCCTTTATGGCTCGCACGCGAGTGTAACGCGCCGATCGGCCGGTTACGTGCACGCGCCGCTCACCGCGATATTCCGACAAGCAATGTAACAACGATCAGGTACATCTCTCGTTCCCTCCTGACGTCCCCTCTTCACTCCCTTCGCGGTTAGGTAGATTATATATTTCTGGACGCGACGCACGTGGATTGATAGTACGTGTGTACTATCTCCAAGTCGGATTTTCTATGCGTGGCGCGGCGTGATCTTATTATATATAGCCGGTAACGTGTACTTTCGGCTGGTATCCTCCATCAACGTTTGAAAGCGTTCCAAATAGAGCTGTATCCGAGAAAACAAAACATACGAGAATTTACGTTACGTTTCCAAGGTGTAATGACACGGATCTTCATTTTGTCTAAAATTTATTATTGTAGTCTATCAATATCAAAAGTCGGTGAAATTAATTGATACTAGTTTTAAAATAAAAAAAATATATAATAGATTCCAGAAATGTATTTAAAATATAAAATAAACCATGAAAAGTTATTTAAAATTCTAATAAATAATAAATACTTTATTTTATTTTATATACGTACTTTAAATAATGTTATTTTAAATACGATCACTCTCCGTTTATAACACTAGTTTTCGTTTTCAATTTCAATGAAAAAAGCCAAATCCAATTGAAATTAACCAGCAATAAAAACGTATTTAAAATATTTATTTAGAATTAAATAACTTCTTTCTTTTTTCAATTAAAATCAAAAATAAAAAATAAATCATAAGTTATTTAAACTTCTAATAAATAATAACTATTTTAATTTTATTTTACATACATATTTTAAATAATGTTATTTTAAAGACGATCGATCTCCGTTTATAGCGCTAGCTTTTGTTTTTTATTTCAATAGAAAACGCCAAATTCAATTAAAATTAACCAGAAATCAAAACTTATTTAGAATTAAATAGATTTTTCTCCCTTTTTATTTAAAATAAAAAATAAAAAATAAGTCATAGAAATTATGTAAAATTCTAATAAATAATAAATAACTACTTTATTTTTTATTTGGTTTACTTTAAATACATATTTTTAACGTTATTTTAAACATGACCGATCTCTAATCAGTATTAGAGGGTCAGGTCAAGAATTCACATAATTTGAGTCAAGAATTCACATAACACTAGAACATTAGAAAAAGCAATCAAAATGGTTTCTAATTTTTTATCAAACGTAAAATATTTAGTACACATTTTTCGATTTTTATTCCAATATAAATGTGTGAAATTAAATTGGTCAATTTTTTTCCTATTTTATTCTTTAAAAAAAAAATAGATACATATTTAAAAAGAATAGATGTATAAAAATACCTACAGAAATAGGTACACGTTCATTATTGATAGTTTTATTATTATCGCACAATGCAATTTCTATAATAGTTTCCTAAAAAATAAAATTTCTGGAGTTACTAACTTTACAAACTGTAATTTATCAAATGCAGAGTCAACGACTCTTACAAATTACTCTTAAAATGAAAAACGAACTTTACATTTCAATTATTATAATGCCACTCGGAGCACTATTATTTTACGTGACAAGCAACATAGTAAATAATCATTAAAAGATTATTTTATAATTAGTTTAAAACCATCTTGTAGTGAAATAAAGTTAATGCAGCGTAGAAGATATTTAATGTGATTAATTTCAAAATTGTAGCTTTAACAGCGCTGTGAACAGCCAGTTATTAATTACGCTCAGAAATTGCGCTTTTATTTTACCTCGAACACGATTACGCAAAACAACGTTATTCAGAGGGTACAATTATATAAATATAAGAATGTAAGAGAGATGGCGGAACAAGGCAATCAACGTAAGTCCCAGCTTTTCTTCCGCCTTACCGCTCGCCAGGAGCACGTAAGTAAAAAGTCATTTTCCTTAGTGGAAGACACATTCCGGAAAGTCCGACGAATCTCCACGCAGAGGCCACCATTTTGTGCCCAGACCGTGAGAGAAATAAATTGCCGCCGGGCAAATCGTATTTTATTTCGCGCTGGTAAACACGGTGAAGTGAGTTTACGCCTGACAGGACAAACAGTTACGTGTAACGATATTAATCCAAATGAACGTTTACTTGTCGGCATATTTCTCTTTCCTACTCGCGACAACAGGATTATTTTTTGGGACGCGCCCCGCGATGCGAAGTTAAACGTCGAGCACGCTTAAATCCACCAAAACGACGGCGATCGATTCGCCCCACTCGGAAAACAACGGGAATAAAAAGAAACGAGACAGTGTGTCGCGGGCGGATGAAATCACGATATGCGAAAAGGTCGTACGATCTAATTTGCAAATGTCAAAGCGCGTCACGAGCGCGCGCTTTCGCGAGTGATTAAGGCGAAATTACTACCGCGCGGTGATTGGTGATCCGTTTTGAGGTCGATAAATTAAATGTGTCATCCCCCGGTCTTCTTTCGCGATAATTAGCGCGTTGTACGAGCTACCGAGCCCGGCGCGTTCAAATTAGATTCGTGTTTACACGAACGGCGACGCCAACGAGAGCGTCGTGTCGCTAATCAGAAGATACATCTGATTACAGAGTCGATGCAGCTCATTAATTAACATTGCGAAAGTCCTCGGGAAATGATCTCGCAACAGCTTTGATCTTAATTGCTTTGAAAACTTAATAACGTTGGGGAGGATATTAAAAATATATATATAATTATCTCTACGCGCACGAGATTTTTCTTTCAGCTTCGATCGTGATAAGTTTCGCCCGAAAGAGTGGGAGAGACTTCCTCCCTCTTCGCACCGTGCCAAAAAAAAAAATGATTATCATTTATTGCGCCCCCATAATTGAGAATATAGTGCGTTGTTTCCCCCCCCCCGATAGGGACTTTCTCGCGCGCGTGTAGCGGACAATATTTTCAGGTAAAGCGCAAAAACAAGCACAAATGCCAGCAAACGGATAAAAAAGCGGCGAGCTCGTCCGCTTTCATGCAACGCATTTGTTATTTTAATAATCCCCTCTCTCGCCCCGCTCGCGTTCTTATTTATCATACTTTTTTATTTTAATAACTGCATTCTCTCCCCCCCCTCTCTCTTTCTCACTTCCTCTCGCTCGCGCGCGCGACCTGGCTCGAAAACGAGCCAACAGCCAGCAGTAAATAGTCGGAAAAATGAGAGTCGTCGAGTTTCTGGTATATCGCGCAGTTAGGTGCCGGCCGGGGGAAACACCGCGAATTGTCGTAAATATTAATAATCCGGGAGTCGTCGACGGAGGCGGATGTCGGCGGTGCGTAATTAGTGCTCCCTTCTTTTCGAGGAGCCGAGAGGTTGGAAAATGTTTGTGCCGCGCACCGACCACCGAGGAAGAAATTACGCGCCGAGATCGTCCGTACTAGAAATTCTAGTCGCTTGATTAATCGCGCCGGCCTTCGTTTAAACGCGAACAAGGACGCGGGACGAGAAATCTAGCAGAGCTGGTGCGGAATACTCTTGATTAGGACATTATCCGACGATTTCCTGAATTGCAATAGCTTCGTCAAATTGCATATGTACGGTCTAATGATAGCAAATCGCATTGACGTAATCTCAATGTAGAACATGGAACATAAATTAATGAATAAATTTGCAGCATATTTAACCCCCCTTTTAACTTGTTATTTTATTTTTATTGGCACACTGTGGCACATGTAAAAATATTTGAATTCTACGTGATATTAAAGATGTATGTAACATAATGTAACAAGCCTCAAAATATTACCAAAAATTTAAAAATTTTATAGACCGTTCTATTATTACATTTGAGTGTTCGTGTAAAATTTAAGCATATTTCTCTTATTGGTTTAAAAGTTATTTAATTTTTTGTTTGCTCTTGATTGTTATACTTATTTGCAAATTTGATGAGAGAGTAGCACCATGACTTACTCGTAAATCAGATTTTTTACGTATTAATAAAATTCTATTATAATAAATATTCTTGCAACAGCTCATTTGGATCCACTTGCTTTAAAAATTATTTATCTAAAGCTGCAGCAAAATAGTCATTTTAGCTGCAAAAACCATTATAAACTAAACTTTTCGTCGTTTTCTTTTTTGTGGCCTGGTTTTAGGATCAAAATTAACGCATTTGCGATCAAATATTTGTCATTGATTAGAAAAAATTAAGAATAAACTTAAGAAGCTTCCAGTTTTTAAAGTTTGGCTACTTTTAACATATAACCAAAACATCTTTAAAGTATCCTAATATATTAATTTCGAATAATAATTGTTTAAAAGAATTTAGAGAATTTATTTTTTCTTAATAAAATTGTCAGGAGTTAACTACAAAGATGTATGCATTAAACAGCTATTGTGAATCAAATTTAATTGTAAATAGATCAGTTCTCTTATTTTATTTCACGTCAGTAGTTCCTGTAGCAAATCTCATTTGAAATGTAATTATTGTAATTCATAGTATTAAAAAGCAAAAATTAACGCAATAAATTTTCACGAGAGTTTTTGCGAAAAAAATTTCTCTTCGTCACATAATCCATTACAAAATTTATTATAAAAATTCCATACAGTGTATATAGGTATGTTAATTCAATTTTTATCAATTTACAAAATACACGCGCATTACAGAACAATTCAGTTCCATTGTTCTTTAAACATACGATCTACGTTATTAATTCAAAAATTTATTAAAGCATATTTACGGTCTTACGTGTTATTTGATAGAGAAAAAGTTGAAAATTTTTAAGAAATTCTCAACAATTAGTGCATTATTTTTCATGAAGTTCTTTCTCTATCATGCTGCCTCTTTATAGTTCTTTGTATCGAGTGCACAACGGTCAAAACTTACAGCGGAAAATGCAACATAAAAGAAAACTCAAATAAGGGAAAGCAAAAGTTAAAGGAAGAGACGGCTTCAAAGAAACCGGGAGAGAAAGAGAGAGAGGTAAGTGGCTGCTGCAACGAAGCGTGCTGTTTACGGAAATTAGCAATTCTAATATTTAGGCAAAGCGAGACAAATTTATTAATTAAGTCTGAAGTCTGGTCGCGCGTCGCGAGATACTTCTCGTCCGTTGCATTCGCGAAAAAGAAGAATCAAGGCAGTAATGGGAAATGAGAATGCGTGGACAATGAGAAAGAATAGAAGAGAAGAGATGAGGGGGAGGGGGAGATAGATATAGAAAAAGAGAAAAAGAGAGAAAAAGAAGAAAAAACGAGAGGGCGGGGAGAACGTCGGACACTAGTTTAGCGAACGAGGAGGAAAATACTGAGAGGAAGCAGGACGGCAGTGTCCTCGGTCGTGCGTCGCTCAGCGGGAAACTTTTAATTCCGTAACTCCCGGATTAAATTATCACGCCGAGACGATTGTCCCAGGAAAGATTAAGACAGGAGCTCTGGCCCGGCTCGGCGGCGACGTTGTTCCTTCGCAGAACCACGCACAATCGCGCTATAGAGATGAGAGAGAAAGATAGAATATACGATGGAGGATGAGGATGAGGAGGAGGAGGAGGAGGCGGAGGAGGAGGAGGAGGAGGAGGAGAAGGAGGCAGAGGAGGAGGAGGATAGGGGAAGAAGGACGAGAAAGACAACGACGAAATCTCTTTTTCGTCTGCAGGACCGGTTGTTGCGCTCGGTTTAACTTAACTGCGACTCGTGGAGAAAGAGACGCGGGGCGAGGATAAGAAATAAGGCGACGAGGATACGAAGGGCAGTAAAAAGCTGGGAGTAACTCCACGAAGTAAGATGAAGACGCGACGTTTATGTAGGTGAAAAAAAAAGAAGAGAGAAAGAGAGAAGTACCGAAAACTCACGAATGGAATGAGGCTAGCTGGAGCGAAGGAAGCAAATGCAAGATTCATTACGCGACAAGGGAAAGGAACGAGACATGAAGGTACGAGGATCGACGGAAAAGGACACGGAGGAGAGTGCACCTCCGAAAAGAGTACGGGATTCACGTGAGTCAGTTTTAAGTAGGTCCCCTTTGCGAGGTACTTCGATGCAGGACGAGACTAGAATGCACGTGTTGGTTCAACGAAGCACGTCGAGCAAAGAAGAAAACGAGGCAAAAGTGAAGCGAAGAAAGCAAATGTGTGGAAGGAGGATATAAAATACAGACCGAGTCAACAAATAATTGACCGCTGGAACGGACGAAGCGAACATTTCATTTCCGCTACGTATCTTCTGTGGTAATATAAAATTTTCAAGATGCATCAAAAAATGCATCGAAAGCTTGCTTTTTCCGTAATCGATATACGGCGATGGAAGATAAAAAGTACGACTTTATTCGAGATTTACACGGGAAAAATGGGATTTGTTAAAACAACCAAGAACCTTCACTGATTCAGCAGATTCATAACCGTGATATTGGGTCGGTCAATTTTCTATGTTAAAGTAGCAAAGTTTTTTAGCTGAATAAAATCGGTGATTTTAACTAATTACAGTCGTTAAAATAGCACAGCAAATTTGTTAATACAGCGAGACAATTTTCTGCGAAAATCAATCGAATATATAAATTAACAAAATTTTTAACAAAACTGCTAGATAAGCTGACGTCTGCACGAAAAGAACGGTTTTACCTGAAGTATCTAAAAATTCAGCTGGATGCAGATCTGAAAGTAATTTTGTTAGGCCATCGAAATAATTATGTTGGGACCACTTGGTTGATGGAATATCGCAAACTTTTGCACCATTGCTTGAACACATATAATAATTATTTTGATGGTACAACAAAATTACTTTCAGATCTGTATTCAGCGTAAATCGTTCTTTCCGTGTGCTTTCGCCGCAGTAATGAAGAAAACGTTAGCAATTTTTATTGTAGCAAAGAACTGATTGCACTAACAATTCATTCATTGCTTTTCAAAACATGATTTTTTTCGTTAAATTATCGAATCTCTTTAGTTATAGGCGTTGAATTCGCTCAGCAAGCTATAGCCTTGCCGAATCACCAAAACTACTTTTTGCCCGTGTAAATGCGAGAAAAAAACCTAGGATAGAAGCGGAAGTGAAACGAGATGTGATCTTCCCCTTGCTCGTCTCCCACACTCGGACGATAATGGAGAGCAAGGAGAGACGAAGTTGGGAAATCTTTCCGAGACTCGGGACGGCGTTTGGGTTTTGATTAACTCGAAGGTCGGTTTGAATCCGAGATCGAGTCGCGCCGGGAGCCCGTCGTGTCGCGTCGCGCGAAAGAGAAACGGACTTATCACGTTTCCATCGTCTGTTTGATTTACCTGGCGTAACGCGGCAGCCAGTTACGTGTTTGCACAGATTCTCGGCGCCCGCGCGTTTCCAAGAGTACACTCGAACTTAATATTATTATTAGCCGCGCGTGCGGGCGCCGTCTACACATCGCGATGAAACGAGAGAGAGATTGGGCCGCAGCACGGAATACGCGATACAGCCAGAGCGAAAACCAATCACTATCCGCATTTACTTAGGGAAGTATTAATCAAGTGCGAATGTAACTTCCACAGCCGATGCTCCTTTCGTCGCAAATTCAAACGGACGGGCATCGAAGCGCGAGAGACTGCCGGGCAAACGAGTTTTTATGAAAGCAAGCTGCATATTTACTCGAAAAAGAGTTTGGTGACAGCTACCAAACGTTGAATCGAATAATGCCAATTAAATATTTGATTAATATTATGAAAAATAATTTCACTTTTCTAAATATTTACTAACAATAAGTACTAATAATATTACCAAATTTGGCACATAGAAAATATCAATTCTATTATTAAGAAGAGCGTTTACTGAATGTTTTTTTTTCTCGTAAGTAACGATTGAGCTTAACAAAAAATATTTGATAATTGTCTTAAAATATACTTATCACAAATTAAAAAAAATTTATTATACTGAAAAAAAGAGTTTATACACTTTCAAAGAATATTATAAAATTGTATCGAAGAAAAGTTAAAATAAAAGTAAATTAAATTTTTGTTTTAATTTAATATTCCTGATTGAAGTGGAAAATTACTAGGATTCCGAATATATTTCGAATAAATTTGAAGTTTATAATAAACTAATAAAACATTTCAAATAAGTAATATTTCAAACTTAATTAAAATATATATTTTTCTGTGCGTACACAGAAATTTGTTTCAAGTAAATCATAAATGTATTTTAAAATTATTATTAAAAAAATATTCTTTGCAAAGATAATCGTTACTTAAAAGAAGAAAACTAAAGATTGAGTAATCGCTTTTCTTACTAGAAAAATGACATTTTTCTGTGTAGAAAAGTAAAATTATTCTTGGTTGCATTAAGCAAATATGCAATTGGCAGTATTTCATTCAATATTTACTATTATCAAACTCTTTTCTCAGTGCATAGAGAAGCCACAAATCAACTGTTCTAATAAACTTCATGTTATATATTTTGTAAAAAATACATATTGCGCGACATTTTAACAAATTTCGTGTAATACTCCTCTCTTGATAAATGCTATACAACAATGTTCTCTGCAACAAATTATATTATTTAGATGTACGCATAACACATTTCCTAATCTAACACGACACCTAATAATTATTTTTTATATTTTTTATTTCAAAATACGTATCTCAAATGTATTAAAAAAATTACATTATCAATCAATTTCGTTTCATATTCGCGGAACGACGAATGTTACACAAACTTGTACATGTCGAAATGTTTGCTCGCACAAATTATTGTGTATCGAGCGCGGTTCTTCCCGCACCTTTGATGCCGAATCCTTTTATGTCACGATATTTGTCTCACGCGTGTTTCACACCGCCGCGGTGATAAAAATCAAGTCAGACACAATCACTATTCACATCTAACAGAATGCGATGACACAAAGGCGATTGCATTACATAACGCAATAACGTAAAAAAATTTTTGACGCGCGAAATCTACTGAGAAATATTGCATTGAAAATCCTGTAAGAGGAAAAAAAATCGACATCGCCGTTCACTTGATCGGCCGTAAATGAATGACATTTTTCTTCGCTCGATGACACTGATCAGGTGCAGCCCGAAACTTTAGACGCGACACACGAGACGTCGAAGAAGCAAACAGAGCGTCTGGAAAAGCAAAACTGCCTTAAAGAATCCTCAAAACTCGAAGTACAGCCCAAAGGAATCGGATCGTATCGACGCGAACGAATGGTCCGAAGAGGCTTGCAGGTTCGCGAAACGTCGCGAGATATTGTTTGCCGCAATGCCGCCGGGAACGCTCGTCGTGGGTGAGAGAAGGGAAGGCGAATCGAATCTCGCCCCGATCATAGAGTCTTTGAGTGTACTTCCGCGCGACTTGGCACACGGAATTGTTTCGATATCGGGCTCGCGAGAGGAACGACTGCAACGCTGCGGCAATTCGTAATCCCTCGGAGCCACACAAGAAGGTGCGTATAGCGCTTCGCGGCTTACATAGTCGAACAAGGACATATACCGCCAGGCGAATGGCAGAGGAAGGAGAAAGGTCGGAGGACGCGGCGAGGTGAACGCGGAAGGCGAAGAAGAGGACGCCGATAGGAGATACGGAGGAACCCTTGCCCCGGAGAGAGGAACTCGATGCATCCGAAACAGGGATTTCGTGGAAATCCTCGGACACGCTTGACTGAGCAAAATATCCTTCTTCGTTGCTATTCCCGGAGTTTCGGGGTCTCGACCGTCGGGGGTCGTCGGAGCGCGGCGTTTCGTGAGGCCGGAAGAGAAGGCGGCGCGGCCCGCCGGAGGATCCAACTGGAAGGAAAACCGAGCGTCGAGGCCCGGGAGAAAAAGACGACGAAGAGTGGAAAAAAAAGAGAGATAGAGGGAGAGGGAGAAAGAAAGCGAAAGTACAAGGAGAGGTCCTGCATTGCGACAACTAATGAACCATCTTGGAACGGACCCCCAAAGTCTCGTGGGACGTGACGGCGCAATGCAGTCACCAGCAAGCCAGCAGCAACGGCGACAGTGGTGGCGGCGGAGTCGTCGTCGTCGTCGTCGTCGCCAGTAGACTCCGACGACTTTTTGCTCTCGTCATCCAGCACCACCCTACCAATTTCTCTCCTATCTCCGGATCCTTCTCCACCGTGGACTCGTTCCACGAGCTCGTCTTATTCCCTTAAAACGCCCACGTTTTCCATCGGATTCTTATTTGAATTCCCTGCTTGGTCGGCGAAGCGACCGAACCCCTTGCGCAACATTTCCTTCTTTCTGATCTCAAGTTTGACCAGAGAGAGGCAGGAGGCAGGAGGAGGCTGGCCAACGCGGTGAAACAAATTTACGGATGAAGGAGCGACGAGTAGGAGGCGGAGTTCGGTCCTTTACTTAGGGCAAAGTTACTCGACGAAGAGATGGTTAAGTCCGTCAATTATCCGCGCACCTTGTAATCACGTAATCACGTAAATCTTACTGTTGGTTCGACCCAAGTTTACACTGGTAAAGAGTTCGTTTCAAATATGGTGAAACTGGAGTAATTGTTCGGCATTGAAAAAGCAGAATCTGTCGTTCTAGAGAAGTAAGTTTTCTCCAACCAGTCACGAAAGTCTTGAAATTTCTATGGGCTTCGAATCAAAGTCGGTCACGTATATAAATTGTAACAATAGTAATGTAAAAAATTATATTACAAAATCATGAGCCTCCGTTTATGCATTGTAAAGTTAAATAACGCATAAAATAATAATTTTAACAATTCGTCCGCTGACCTGAATAAAATAAAATTCTCTAATTACACGACAGTTAACTTGAGTTTGGAAAGTTTGGCGCAATACCTGTCAGCTTGTTAACGTTGTTTATTACCATTATGGATTCGCATTCAGCAATGACTAGTAAAGATTTCATTTTTATAAATTTAAAAAATTAGGAAACCAGTGACATAACAAATGCGGATTGCATAAAGTGCATCATTACTAGAAGATCGCTGAAAAGAGCTGAAAATAATTTGCAACGTACGAAACGTCTCAGGAAAGTTAAAAAAAGAAATACCCAAATACAACATTTGTATGCGCACCAAGAATAGCGTCATCATTCTCACTTCCCATTCAATCCTTTTTAATATCGAGAGTCCGCACTGATCTATTACGAATAATTTAAATATTCTATATCCGTATTACACGTACGAAGCAAGGAATGCTGAAGCATTCTTATTTTTACATGCGTCCGTTTCTACAATTATTTATAAAGAGATCCATGAAGAACTAACAACAGCTGTACCTAAAGAATCACGCATTATAAATCGTATTTGGACTTCCGCCTGACCGCACGAGCGTGACGGTCAGGCATGCGACAGCCCCTCGGTTCGACGGAAGTCGACAAAGGGACGCGAAAAACAAGGTGGCGAAACAAACGTAGGGATCAAAGAAGAGCAACGAAACTCGCGCCCTCCCTTTTTTTTCCCTTCTACTTTTCCGCGCGAGGCTAATCGCGTTAAAGCAGACGTGCTCGAAACTAAACTCGATCCATCTGATCCCTCGCAATTAGAATTCCGCTTTACACGAAAGCTCGAAAGCGGCCCCCGGCTGCTCCATTTAGCAGTCTTGCCGTTCTCGCCGTCGCCGCTGCCACGCTCAACTATCTTAAACAGTTCGATTCCTCTCCAATTCGGCTTTCTTCGGTATTTACTTAACTCCGCAATTCTCACGGTAGCTTCGTATTACGCGGCTTGACGTACAAGCGCGCAACGAACGAAATTCTGAATGAAGAGATTCCGCGGAACATCACGAAAAAGTCACGACTCCTGCGCGCTATTCTCTATCTCATGGCTAAGTAGTAATTACGTTAAATGGAACAGGATTCCGGCGAGTTGACTCGGGATAATCTCTTTCTTCCGTCACTCCGCATCAGCGTCCTAATTCCCTCGAGATGTCTTTACGGACGAACCATTCGTAACTCTGTTTCCCTTCGTCTCGCGACTCTTTCCGCCGAGAGAGACGCGCTCTTTATTTAAATTGCGACGCACTTCAAGCGATACGACTTCCCGGCCACACAGTAACCATCAAAAGGCGACGCAGAGGGGTAAACCAATTGACAAGGTCTACGAAAATGGCAAAAATGCACGGCGGAAGTCTGAAGAAATTCTGTCCTCCTTCGCTTTCCGTGTTTTCTTGGTTCTCGAAAAACGGGAGGAAGCAGGAATGCGAGTGGCGAGCGGTCGCCCCTGGCATTTTTCAAATCTCTTCCCCGTCCACTCGCGTCGCCACTTCAATCCGCTCCTTCGCAGCTTATCCACATCGGCCATTCCGAGTCTTCATCAAGTCGACTTTTCCTCTCTCATCAGTCCCTTATTTAAATTTAATTACCATGTCGGCGGAGGGCGCAGATTCCTCGCACGACCTGACTGCGATAAGGTGAGGTCAAAGTGCGCTCGCGAGCGACGCGCTGGCGGCATCGTGGAAAAATCCCCGCGCGAGAACAAAGAAACGAAGGCGCACAAAGAATCCTTCGTGGATCTCCGCTCTTCCCCCCTTCGCCCCCTTTCCTGCCCCTGCTGTCTTTCCAGGCCCCTGCAAGCCTGGCACGAGGCGGTAATTGCATTAAAGTGGACGTGGGTTACGCAAGAGCCGCCCCTTTCGTACGCGGAATAATAAATTCCCAGCGGCGTGCTGTAACGAAAGTTAAGGCCTGCAGTCTTGTTTCCCGGTCCGTTAGCGGCCGAGCGGATTCTTCCTCGCCTTCCTCAGCTTCCTCAGCTTCCGCCATCCTCGCCATTTTACTCACTCTTCTCCTCTTTTTTTTCTTTGCTCACCTCGCATCCCTCTCACTCGAAAATCCTCGAATCGATCCGAGCGCAATAATTCACGACCCCGGCCCTCATCCGTGTCGATTACCGCGCACTTGTTCTTATTTTATCTCCGGCAACGTACGAGTGAAGTTTCTGAACGCTATTTTTCTCCTTTCTTCTAACACCTCTCGAGAGTTTAAAGGAATTTTTAAGTTAATATGTAATGTATAAATGTATTTTTACGACCAAGTATCCAACTGTTAAATCGCTGAAATAAAATCCAAGCGGCCATCTTTAATCGCATAAAAAGATGAAATTGAACTCCACCTAGACGTAGGGTAAGGCTGCCGATATCGCACCACTTGGGGATAAACTCAACTACAGCACTTGTAGGTACAGCACACTCTTTGTGGAATTATTTAGAAACTACGTAACATTATCATCATCCTTTATTGAACTCCACGCGTTGAGAACAATAGAAATTTTGTTATTAATACACTGAGAAAAAAAATTGGTTGAAAAACTAAAATATTTAGTCCGATACGCACAACTAAACATTGGGTTGATTCAACAATTATTTAGTTGCACGAAATAAGATGTAATTCATTTATATTAACCATTCCAATTTTTTAACTAAGAATCAATTAAATCAACTCAATATTTAGTCGTGCGTATCGGACTAAATATTTCAATTTTTCAACCAATTTTTTTTCTCAGTGTACTTAAAGAAAAATCGCAACTTTGTTGCCATTCCGAAAAGAATAAATATGAAAAAAGAAACGTTGTAAAAATATTCCTCGCAATTTCTTAGTCTTATAAGTCTTCATGTCAAAAGTGGTGCGATTTCGACAACCTTACCCTATTTATATATCGCAGCTGCGAGGATAGGAAGCAGGTATGTACGATGATAAAAGGTGAAGCAGATTATATAGTCCGCAGGGACTTCCGTATATATGTAGTAGCTGTCCTTTGATTTCGGGCGCAGTTAAGACTATCATATAACACCTTGAATTCCCATAGTAACGATCCAGCCATTTCGGTCAGAATGGCGAATTTACAGAAATTTAGTTGAATATTGTTTGACTGGGGATTCGCGCTCCAACGAGCAGCGGCCATAGCCGTTTGCCGGGCCCGACGATCTTGCGGTTCTCCGCTCGCTGGCTGCGTACCCGAATTAACGCGGGTAATGGGAGGGAATCGAGCGTATCGTATTTTCGAGGATCTCCCATCGGCGAAGTAACGAAGTGCCAGGAATTTGAGGAGAAAGGGAATAAAGAGGGGAAGGAGGTGCGCACGCGGAGGAGTAAACGCGACGGGAAAGGAAAAACGGTGCGAAAACGGGAGACGCCCGAAGAATGCACTTTGCGCGGCAGAAAAGGACAATATCAAGACAAGGTAGAACGGATCACGTATCGGATACCGAGCGTACATACCGAAAAGGAAAACGGAAAATGTCACGTAGCGGGTGGCGGGGCGCGGCGCGACGCGGCGGCGGATCGCGCGAGCGCTCGCGCGCGACGAACGCTGCAGGACGAACGCGAGAAAAAGGGAGCCGAGAAAAATAAGAGAACGCGGCGCGTTTACGTGCGTAGAAAACCTGGAGAGGTATCGGAGTCGCGGCACCCGCTACACGGCAGCAGGGAGGAGGACACCGGGGAACAAATACAATAAAGGAAGCGACGGCGACGGCGCGAACAACGCGGAATGGACAAAGAGCGGCGTAAGCGTCGAACGAGAAGGAAAAATGAAGGCGACGGAAATAAAAGAGTACGGGGATTCTACGGGGTTGGGAGATGGCGAGAAGAAAGTGAGAGAAGTCACTAAGCACGGCGTACGAGGGCAAAAGTGGCGTCAAGTAGAATGAAAAAGGGAACGGAAGAAGATTGAAAAACGGGCGAGAAAGAGCGAGCGAAATATATGCGCGAATGAGAGAAGGCGAAAAGTTAAAATCTATGCGAGAGGATGCGTTCATTCATAAAACGGAAACGAAAAGCAGCAGCAGAAAGATAAGGAAGGAGGTAAAATAAAGCAACTACATGAGATAGAATCCGCGGAAAGAAACAAAAAAGTCATGAGATGATGACCTACACGCGCAAATATAAGAGATGTTATCAAATGAGATTTCATCTTCGTTCACAGAAACAGAGAACAGCTAACAAGAATAAATAAAGAGCTGTAATATCGCAAACAGGATATATGTCGGAGGTAAAGATAATGGTAGAATAATGTGAGAAAAGATGACCTCGTGGCAAAGCAACCTAAATCAAATTGAACATGTTGCAAAGTGAATTTTATAAACATCACCCCTTTATCAAACGTTCTGAAATATCAAACTGTAAACGTGAAGATGATTAAAAACATTTGTTGGAGCACAATTTTTTTAAGCTTACTCCTCGTACTTTGTACTTCCTGGTTTTCGTCTTTTATGTTGCCAAATTCATTTTACTTTAACCCTTCGCGCTCACCCGGGGTCCACTAGATTCCAAAAAAGTGAGGCTCTGATACGTTTAGATTTAATTTTTCTATTGCTTACGTACTATTTCATAATTATAGTATAATACAAGCAAGCATTAGAATAACAATCGTATTTCTGTACTAAATATAAAATAGTTCCACACTCTTTTTTTCTTGTACTAAATAAATTCCTTTTTGGAACGCAAATTGTACTACTTTTCTCTGAAAGCATCACATCTGTAGAGCGTAGCCATAAATTTTTATCTAAAAATTAAAAATTTTAAAAAGTTATGATTTTTTCAGTAAAATTCATATTTCAAAAACATTTACTTTTGCGATTTTTTTAAATACGTTACAATTAAAATATTCACAAAGCTGTGGTATGTTTACGTTCTAAAATATGTTTAAAATATGTTCAGTAATTTGTTTAACTTCTAAAAAATAAGAACTGTACGATTACGACAATCGATAAAATGTGCCGATGTCATTTTGCCCCTGTGACCATTACAGAACTTTCAAGAGATGACCACGAAGAGTTAATGTATTCCCAATGAGTGGATGGATTCTCAATCGAGCGTACGAACACACGTAAAATAATTCATCTGTCGTCCGATTTTCTGGCCGTACATTTTATCATAGTGATTCCTAAATTTATAGTCGTCGAAAGAGTGACGAAGAATCGCGTCGGGCTTGACCGGTGTTATAAATCGCGCGAACGTATGAAAATTCAATAGCGAGGAAGAGGATTCGGTGGCACAAAACGCAAAAGGACAGCGCGAAGAAGGACGCGGAGCGTAAGAACGGAAGCGCAGGTTCGACTGTGCACCAGGAGAAACGGCGAAGGAGAATGCTCGAGCGTAATACTGAAAATGTATTTCGCAAAGGAGGAAGAGACGTGGCCGCTCTATCGCGCCTGTGGTACTGCTGCCGTTGCACAGCGACGCTATATAACGGACAAGCCGTTTCACGCTACGTTTACCATTTTATTTTATTTCGAAAGGTATATATTTTTAAATTTTATTGCGCCTCCTCCCCCCCCCGCGAGAGATAAAGAAAGGGGACTACCAATCCCCGCTTTGCCGATGTGTCGCGAATTTTTTCTGTTTTGTGTTCAACAATTCGCATAGGTGCATCGAAATCCGCGTAATTATGTCGTAATAATTGTCAAAAGCGCCTTGATTGCTGCATGATAAACATTTTTCAATGGAATTTAATTCATCAACCTTTGAATCTCTATTTTCCGCATGTCACGCACGCGATTTGCAATTGAATGTAGAAGTTACAGATTATGTAGCTTTTATCAAACCTAAATATGTTCGAATAAATATTACTCGCGAAAATAATCACAAATTCCGAGTTATTATTATTATTATAAATACAGTCACTTTTACGCGAAGAATCACAATTTATACTTCGACAAAAAAGTAACGTTGCATTGCAGCATCTATATGTATATATAATTGAAAATAATCTACTAATTCAATAATAATATTAATAAAACAAATACGTCATGTATTGATCTAATAAAAAGTTATTTGTTTCACTAACACTGTTAAATTAATAAAATTAATACTAGATTGTACATAATCTCTAAATCTGAATCAATGAGATCTTACTGATTTGCAGTGTTATAATTGTGATCAGTGACTATTCGCTGTTTTTCAGTGATAAAAACTCTCACTGACAAGAATCAGTGTATTGTCACTGAAAGACAGTGCACATATCACTGATTGATATAGTTGTACCACTGAAACCATTCTCTGTTTTTCGGTGAACAATTTTTCAATGTTTCAAGTGGATACAAACATAGTCATAAAAAATCGAGCATTAGATTTAATAATCGTTAAAACGTCTCACAATGCAATATTTAGCCGGCGTATGCAAAATCTACGTGCGCCAGTAGGTTTTAACATTGACTCAAGAAACGTTTAAGAGGATGTTTAGGAATAATATAAAGTGGTTTTATTTCCATTTTTAGGGCGGCGGCAATAGCGGTTGTACCACGGCCTGAAGCATCGGCCGTGAAAGCCATCCACGCCAACGTTTTATTATCTCGAAAGCTATTTTGCCGGCTGCCTACTCGCTAATAGGATTGTCACTCGGCGTGTCTTTCGCCCGGGCTACGACGGCGGATGGTTCCAATTCCCGGTATCGCGAACCGTCAACGTCGTCAACAGTTCAAGATACTCCAGATCGCTCCAGCCGACTTCGTGCCTCATTATCCGCTTCGTTCCTTAAACGCATTCTCGCGGCAAGAGAGAAAATGGAAAGATGAGCTGTGGAGGAAAAAGAAAACCCGGAAAGACCTAGGGAAGAGAACAATCCGAAGACGTTAACGATCGTACGAATTATTCTACCTTCGTCGCTGCGACCCGTAAATTAATACCATATGTACAGCCGCGGAAAAGTGACCGGATCTAAGAGAAAGAGAGAGAGAGAGAGAGACATCCGGAATTCAAAGCACGATTTCTAAACTTTTTCGATGGCTCAATTTCGCGAGGAGACTCGACGCGCCTCGGCCACGCCCGTCTCGCTTTCGCGACAATTCGCTCTACGCCCTCCTTGTCTCCGAAGAGAAGAACGAAGGATACGGGTTAATGTCGCCGAGCTGAAGGAGAGAGAAACGACGAAGAGAGAAAAAAAAAGCAAGAAACTTGCCGGCCAATTCGCGGACGTGCCGTAGAGTCTAATATGTTTCGTATATCCTACTTGGCCGTTTGTTCTTCCCTTCTCCCCGCGACGCGAAAAAAGGAACAAAAGACACAGACGACCCGGGGGTGGAGTAGCAGAAAGGGAGGAGCTCTCGAGGTGCCTGTGCCGGCATGTCTCGCCGTAGCGCTCGAACCCGATCCCACTTTCATAAGTTCCCTTAAGTTTTGCGGCAGCTAGTATCTAATAGTCGGCTTTTCTCTTCCACTCGCTCTTGCTTTCGCGCGGTCATACCTTCCCTAGCTATCCTATGTGAAACCGCCAACGCGCGCGCCTTCTCGCCCCTCCCGCCGAACGAAAGTCATCATTCGCGGATTTTCACTGGCAGAAACTGGATGTTCCACTTGTTTTGCATGGTTAAAAATAAATATTATATTGACGCTCGTAATTTCTTAATGGATCCCTTTCGCGGAAACTCGTCACGTCACGTCAGTGCGCTTCAGATTAATTTATTTTCGCACGGAATATTTGTGGCATTTTCATTTTCAATTCATTAATTTTATAGCGTGGAATATTTTAACATAATATAATAATAAATTATTAAATCAATTCGCACGTACATACATATTATTGTGGAGAAAATAATATCTCCATTACAATACGTGATAAATAACAACATAATACCGTACATTTTCCGCAATATTTAAAATTTTAAAACCAGATAATCTATGTAAAGTTACTACGCGCTCAAATGGCGTAATGTAAATAACCCTTATTACCACCGCTTGCCAAACTACAAAACTGAAAGAGTAATAATGTTCGTAATTACACGCAATAAGAGATTAATTAATTAGAACTCCACTTAACACCTGTAGCGTAAAAGATTTCCTTGCGGTATTCTTCTTTACGAGGTTTATCCGAGTTAATTAAGAACCCTTATGAATACGACTTTAAAACAGATTCAGATATTTTTCCTTCATAATGCAGAGAAACATCTGGGTCAGTCGGTCAGTAGTGCAACTCCGTGCACGTTCCGCCCTTTCGTCGCGTTTATTCATTCATAGAAGCGTCCAAACAGCAAATATATGCAGACTACCGTCGAAGATTTCTCCACGATATAATGACAAAAGGTCTCAAACAAGATCTCAAAACGTTTGCGCGCTTTCGAGCGTATTTCCTCTCAAAACCTGTGCCGGCGCGGCGGCGCAAGTGCAAGAATTTATTGCGCAGAATTATCAGCGTATCATTCCACATCGTAAAATTTCAAATCACATATAGTTGTTACTGTCCTAACCATAATTCACAAACTAATGATTCACGATCGCAGTAGCGCGCGGGCCCACCCAGCTCTTTCTCCAACTTCATCTGAAATTCTGCGTACCATTCTTCCACGTTTTACTTCTTGTTCCATTACTTTTCGTTCTTCCGCTTCCCCGTCTTCTTGCCGCCCTTATCTGGCGGCGCGATATCGCCCTTCGCGAAACTCGGAAGTGAAGAGATAGGGAAGAAAGCTCCCTCGAAGCTTCCACTTGACATCGAGTAACTTTTGATAGTTCTAAGAGGTAAGACGAGGAAGAAGTCAAGATGGTAAAATTACCTTCGAATACTTCGTGACGAAATTCCGAGAGTAACTTGAAATGCTGGTGGCAACGCCGCCGCCGCCGCCGCGGCGACAAAACAAGCTTGTTATTATGAAAACAAAATGCAATTTAAAACCGAGCACTTAAAGTTTTAATGTCACTTGGAATTTGTTTTGTTCGCACGTGATACGATACAGAGAACATTTAGGAGAAATCGTGGATCACGTCGAAGAAGAGGAATCGGCCGAACGACGGTCGTGACAAACGATTGGCCCATCGACGTAATATTGAAATCTTACGGAATGGTTATCCACGTTTATCCCCCGAATGCAACATATTACGATCATATATGGTATCGAGAAAATCGTTATTGACGAAGACGTCAAACTAACTCGTACAGGGGAGAAACTAGCGCAGACGCTTGATGGTAATGATGGAAGTTTGCAAGGCCATCTGTGCAAAACTCAAGAATAACTTTGGCGCAAACAATATACGATTATTAAATCGTTAAATGTACATATTACCGCTATGTTTCATTCTCCTTGATTTACGAAGTAATATTAGAGTTTGCGCGCTAAAACACAAAATCTAATTAATCCATCATAACAATTTCATAAAATATAATATACCTAAGCTTTTAAAGTAATAATTACATTATTTTGGCTTTATGGTAAACAAAGTTTGTTTCTGATAGATTTTGATGCGCTGATTACGAATCTGGCCGCGATAATGTCGTAACACGTCAAGCTTTTGAGATATTCTAACTTAAAGGTACGAAAAGTGTGGTTTTTGGCCATTTTCAGCGACTTATAAAATGTTTAACATTATTTTTTTCAGCATTCAATTGGATGTTATATTAAAGTGTTATTACCCCTTTCCAACGCATATTCAATTGCTGGATTCGACTTTTTTTCGCTGAGATAGAGCAAATTGAATTTGTTTTTTAACCTTTTGTGTCAGGGTTTTTTGTATGTTTTTATAACCGATCGTGTTGAAAATTTGTATCCGTTTTTCGACTCACTGATTACGAATCTAAAGACAGATTTTCAAAGTTCAAAATGGCCAATATGGCGGATCAAAATCTCAAAATTTCTTCAATTTTCACGAAAATTAGTATCTAGGATTTTTTTTACGTCGCTGATTACGAAGAAAGTTAAATTCGTAATCAACGACCAGAGAAAGAAAAACGAAAAAATTTAATTTGCTCTATTTCAGCGAAAAAAAGTTGGATTATAGCAATCAAATGTGCGTTGAAAACGGTAAGAATAACACTTTAATGTGACATCCAGCTGGATACTGAAAAAAAATTGTTACACATTTTATAAATCGTGGCTTCGAAAATGGCCAAAAACCTCATTTTTTGCACCTTTAAGTTACAATATCTCTGAAACTTGACGCAACATGACATTTTCGCGGCCAGATTCGTAATTAGCGCATCAAAATCTATCAGAGACAACTTCGGTTACTTCAAGGCCAAAAAAATGTCGAATTTTTGTCGACCAGTGTTATTATTGTTCACTAACTCTAGCATATGCCACACTTTGCTCCTTGACGTACGTTACTTTGTTACACCGAATATCCTTACTATTTCTTTTCCATTTGACAAACAAAGAGTTTCTTCAATAATAATAAAATAATTACGGAAAACTCGGCGAAATCATATCGAAGGTATGTTATAATAAAGTTGCTCGTTAAATCGCATTACCTATACATTGTGTAAACATTGAACGAGGATTCAAACTTCATTATGGCGAAAATTTCGCTTCGTGTGTACTCAGTGTAACAGAATTTCACTGCAGTTTGTTCATTAATCATGGAACCTCAGTAGAATTCCCGATCGTTTGTGGGGGAACATCTTTTTCCTTCAAACATTTCGGTTCATAAAGGAGATTTGATAAATCTGTAACGATAAACGATCACGGAGTTGCTGCTTCTGATATCGCGAGGTACGGTCTATTATCATCTTCACTTGAGAACTCGACCTTTTTCGCTAAGAGCCTACTCCATTTTTTAAAATAAAACCCACAGACATCAACGAGAATGCCGCTCCGCCCACACCCCTCCCTTCGATCTTGATCGGCTTTCTATTACGTCTGTGCAATAAATCGTCCAGTCATCTTCGACATACTAAATCCGAAAAAGACTTCACGTTAAGAAGGGGATTATGAAGCCATCGATCGCTAACTAAGGAAGATTAAGTGATCCACTGTTTATAAAACCGCTCAACTCCCTTCGTCAATTTTAATGTCACCAATACCTTTTCAAAATCGTGGCTATCATTATCAATGATTAAAATTGATGCTGAGGTATTTAAATAGATTTTCTTGCGCGTTTGAACGCATTGATGTTTTCACAATTATCTGCGTTAAAATGTTTTAAAATTACGACTCCTTTTTGAAAAATGACCATTTTCGGAACACCGTGCCGCAGTAAATATGTACACGATCTGTTGCGGTAATGGCTATAAGTACATCATTAACGACCGCGCTTAATCGAGCGAGAATTTGTTTTCAACTGGCCTAATTACGCACGGCAACCGAAACGTACGGCCAGAGTAAACAGATGCGTGAATCGAAATCGACGACGTCGCCTAATTAATCGCCCGTGTATCGCGCGTGCCCGCCAGAAAATGTTTTTCCAATTTCGCGCTGTAGCGCAACATTATAACCAATAATACACACGAGTCGGCGAAATTCACGACCGGTATTCGAACGGCGAATAGTAGCGAGACTGCGAGCATATATGATAGACAGACGTGTCGCAAAAAAACCGCAACAAAGACGAAGTCTGCGCACTGTAATATAAAAAGTTTTACGTCACTATATTCGTACTACGAAGACGAAAGAAATAGCCTCGTGTAAAATACATAAGCCACTCGGTTCGAGCACACATATGTAATATTACGTAATCGTATGACACGTGTCTCGAAAATTCAATAATTCCCGTCAAGCAAAAGAAGAGACAGAACAAAGGGAATCAATCCTTCTCTTGAAATTTCTCGCGCACCAGTTTTAACGAAAATCTTTTACATTGCCACTGCAATCAATGTAAGAACTGTAAATTGAAAAGTCGTTTCCCAATGTAATTCGCCATGTACAGAGTAACTAGGGTTATAGCTTTTTTCTAAAAATTCAAAAAAGAAGTAATAAAAAAAACTTGTCACTGCACAGTATGATCTACTATTATATATTTTTTTAAATAATGCACCGATGTATTTGCAAGAAGCAACTACACTTGTTTAAAATACAGTCATATGTTTTTCTGGCGCAAATCGAGTTTCATTTTATTTTGCGTATAAAAATATTATTGTAATAAGAAGTAGCGATCGGATTCTTTTTATGAGGTTTTTTTAGACCGACTAGTTGCAAGAATTTATTTAAGAAAATAACAGCAGCGTACAATTATAATTCCATTTTTTTTAAATTTAAGTACAGAATTGCATCTTGCAAGCGCACCGGCGCGCGGAGCAACGTTTGAAGAAATATAATCACAGAATTGTACTAAACAGCGAAAGATTTTCTTCCACTCTCTTTTTTTAATCTCAATTTAGAAAATAGCTATAACAACCCAATCCATTTATCAGAATCACCCAGAGCAACTACAACGTCAAACCGTCGAAATTTCACATACATTGTTACAGGCGTCAGCGCGAGGAAAGAAAAGGGGAAGCAAAGCAGGGGAACAAACGTAATTTCGCATGTTGTCGCGTAAAAAAATCCACGAGACGTGATAGCATACGGCAGATATAAAGTGCGAGTCCCAAGACCCGTGTATTTCGCAACGGTTTATTAGATTCACGCTCGCGACGTAGGTGCGAAGGAAAAAGTTCGTTTTGGAAGGAGCGAACTCAACGGGGCGCGTTCGGGTCGGAACGCGAGACGCGCGAATACGTTTGTATTCGGTTGATTTGTGCCCCGGGTATACCTCCTATTTCGCGCCGTGTATTCTGGCGAGAAAACGGCAGACCGCGCGCATCACGTAGCGCTGCAGCCGAAACGTGCTTCAATTTTCGGCGGCACGGAGCGGCGCATCGGGCGGAACAATGCGAGGCTGCATCTATTCACGGGAAAGTTGGGGAAATGTTAACAACCGCCTTTCAGCGACTTCTCACCGAAATAAAAGCGCAACCAACGACACGCAACGCGCGCGACTTCCATCTCAATTCCCGACCACTCGCTACGCCATCACGATCCATCGTCGTCCTTCCGTAATGATATTAACAGGTACTTCTCGCGGGCACACAGAGTGAAATAAAGTCCACTTTTCAAAACGATCCCGCTCCACGTGTACTAGGCGTTTCTTTTCTCTTTTTTTTTCTGTAATTGCACTCGCGCTCGCCGTTTATTTAATTAATGTCGCGTTTAACTGACGCTACTGACGAAAAAGTTGATTAGCTTAATAAAATATTAATAAAAATTTATTTAATAATTAATAATTCAATATCCAATCAAACACAAAAATAAGAAAATAAAAGTTATTTTTGTGTAATAATAAAAAAATTTTGTTTGGTCAAGCAAATTACAAAAATTTTAATTAAAATTTAATAAAATTGTTAATTTTTAACAGGGTGTGTACTCAAATTTTGCAAACAAAAAATTCCCTAAAAATTCCCGGTTTTCCAGAAATTTGATTTCAAATTCCACGAAAGTTAGAGAATTTTTTTAATGCAGTTTCAGAAAAACTTTATTTTATCATAATTTTAGTATTTATTTTAAGTTCCTTAATTATACAAAGAAAAGTTACTTGAGTTTTGAATATTAAATTTGAAAAAGTAGATATTAAAAAAAAAAATAATATCAACTAAATGGCATGTAACGATTTGTCCACATAATCGAATTCGCTGAAAGTACAGAATACAAAGCGTACACAAAAAAAATATTTTGTTGCATTAATTAAAAATCTGATAGATTTAATATGTTTGTTCAAAAACGAACAAATTAAAAATCTTTTAGGAAGTAAATTAGGAAATATTAGGATTATAATAAAATCTTTTAAACGTTTTAATTATAAAAAATCTCGAGTCTTATTATAATAATTAGAAATCCTGTTTAATTTTCACCAAAATGCACTCTATCATATATGTCTGTTGATTAAATAATAAAACCATTTTTCTCATTGTCAGTGAGATTAACGCTAATGTAGAACAATGTAATGTCTTTTATTTTCAGTAATTTTTAATAAAAATTCGCAAGTCGCACAAGAATGCACGCGAATGAATGTGTATATTTATTGTAAAACAATTGTCGACATTTTATTAAAAATCAGATAACGATAAAAGTAATAATTTTACCAGAAAGAAAGATAAAATTTAAATTTAAAAGTAAATTCCAAAAATTTCCCTGAAGTTTTAATAAAATTCCATGGAAGACCATGATTTTCATGGATAAAAGAAAAATGAACTACAAATTCCAGGTTTTCTCGGTTTTTCCCGATAGTGCACACTCTATTTACTTACTAGACACAAAATCTATGCATGATGAAGAGAGAAGGGGGGGGGGGAGATTACAGTAACAATCGCTCGTTCTTTCTTGTGGAAGTCCAAGAGAGACAACTTTGGATGTAAGGTATATTTTATAAAGATATCGTGATAAACACATCCAACTTTAAACAGCAGCTAAGAAGCACATAAGTACAGTTCCAAGAAAGTTTCGTGAAATTTTAACCAGACCTTACATCCTGTCCTAAGAAGGAGTTAAGCTCTTTTGAGGTATTAGGAAGCGCCGAGGGAAAGGCTGCAAGGATAGACGGGGATTTCAAAAAGTAATTTCGCAGGTTCGGTTGTGTCACGCGCGTAACATTTCCCGCGGGACAAGCCCGACTCCGGTACATAAAAAACATTTTTTCCCCGCGACGTGACTTGACGTTACGTGTGATTCGAAACGGGAGGGTGAAAGAGAAAGAAGGAGAAAGTTTCACGTTTGCCTATTAAATCCGTACGCTGCGTGGAAGTCACACTACGATAGATTTCTTACAAATATGTCGACCGAAATGTCTCTGTCATCTCTAAATATTATAAAATGTATGGTTATAATGGAACTCGTTAAATCGGAGCTAGAGTAGATTTTTTTTACAAATATCAGTAGAAAAAAAGAGGATTTAAACACAACTTCCTTTTTTACCAAGATTGAGTGTGTTTTGTACGAAGGGACGACAAACTTGCTTTAAATAACAATAAGAGTTTTAAATAAAACATATATTTAGCTACCAAGCTATTATGGCATGTGTATCAAAGATAAAATCGTTACGTTCACATTACACGGGAGATAAATCGTCTCTCTTTATTGGAAGTAAATAATCAGGGGATTCGCTAATTTAATCACCTATTTTTAGCAATGGCGAAATAAAAAGCGCTAAATAACGCATCGTATGAAATATACAAAATCGCATGGAATACACATGCAGCAACGCAAGTGGATACATCATATCCGGTTAACCGTCACAAGATTAAGTTTAATTAGCGGTGCTTCGGCGCACGATAATGAATTGCGTCGAGATAAAATGCCGTTACACGAATTTCGATACGGCGATGTGTTTCGTGCGTGACACCGCGCGGCTCCCGAGAAAATCAAAAATGCATCCGAATCGCAGTCGGACGGTCCATCGGAGCGGAGAAAAAAAATTTCCTGCTAAACGTGATATCGGTCATCCCTCGGCGAATCGATATGTTCCAACGCATCGCTCGCACTTTTCATAGAAACAACACAAACAATTAATCAATCTACGATGGTCGGACGCGCAGTTATATGAAAATAAAAGAAGAGCATGATGGACATATGTGGTCGCACGGGAGCGTGATAAATTTAAGTATCGTCGTGTCCACAAATCATTCGTAGAAAATCACATCGCTTTATTTAGGCACAGAGTACCTAATAGCAAAAACGGTCTCTACAGTTGAATATTCAAAATTTCAGTCAAGATTTACATCCAAATTTGTGTAGATACAGCCTTGGGTAAAATTATTAGGCATCCGTTGTTTTTCCCGTTCTAAAATGTTTTTATCTGTATTATATTTCATATTGCTGACATTATACACAAGTTGAAAAGTTTCTTGAAGCAAAAAAAATTTTTAATTTCTGTTTAAATCCTTTCAATTAAAAATATATAAAAAATATATATATAAATATATATATATATATATACGGTGCTTAATATTTTTGGCCAGGGTTAAAAAAAAATATGTAAGTATGAGCAAAACCGAAAGAGCTGTATATAAGCACAGCATCCAAATATTTATATCTGAAGAATTTGTACAGCGATGGGATGCGCGGGACGTGTAAAAGGGGAGAGAAAAAAATAACGTGCAAACATCACTCGAGATCGCAGTAGTTAAAAAAACCGTCCCGGGTGGTGATGGGAGCCGCACGTCGGGGATGAAGTGTGCGACGTATGAAATTCAAGCCATAAAAAATATCGGCGGGATGCACGCGAACGGTAAACAGCGACGTGGTCGCTATAATGTCGAACAAACACGCGTGTGAGCGGTAAAATGCGGTTAAATTGTGTCAGACGGAGCGTGGCGAGAGGAGAAAGAGGAGGAGGAGGAGGAGGAGGAGGAGGAGGAGGAGGAGGAGGAGAAAAAGAGGTGAAGAGAAGAAAGACGAGATAGAGAGAAAGAAGAGAGAAACGAGAGTCTCCTCCACAGGACGTTTCCCCCGCAGACCGGACGAAATATTAGCCGTCCACGCGAAATGAACCATTCATATCGTCTACCCAGCGATTTTCCCCTCTGCTTCCTCCCACTTTATTCCGCTCTTCTCGGCTCGCCCGCCTCGCGCGCGAAGTCGTTGCATATTAATCGCGAGAATGTACGCGTACGGTATAATTTGTAAATGAAGTTACCGGCGCACATTGCGCGAGTAGCCAAAGTTGACCGCGCCGCAGGACCGTGATACTTTATTGAACATAGTACGTCTATGTCGAATAAATGTCAACTGCTGCCATCGCCGCGAATAAAAATAGATCGTGTCCGGGAAAAATCTATTAACCGACAGCTACCTAAACATTGGTGAACAATTCGAGGATTTTCTTTGTTTTTCCCCCTGTTGTCTTTTTTATCTTTTTCTACCTAACTTTTTCAATTGTTTTTCTAACCATTTTATTGTTCACTGTTCTTTCGCGAAAATAAATATGGCGTTCCTTTCTCAGAGAGATCACTATTAAGTGATATACTTGATAATTATACTGTTGATTATATAATACACTTGATACAATTGATTAAACGTTCAATTTACTCAGATAATACAAACCGTCATTTATTATACGGTGAAATAATAACACGTTTATATAATTTCATAATAATTTGATATGATGTATTAAATTTTGATATTAGGTTTTAACAGTTATGTATCAGAATTTTTTAAAGAAAAACGCAATTATCATTATGTAAATAATAAAATAATAAAAATAATAGTAATTATTATTATATCGGATACATTTCCTTCGAAAATGGCGGTTTATAATAATATTTTATCCAGTGCAGTAAATACCTGTTCTTGATTCGATTTTTGTTCGTAATTTGTTTGTCACATAAAGACGCAAGGACGAAAGTTTCCACGGCAACTTTCGTCAAAAGAATTCGAGGATTTTCGACGATATTTTACTCTGTTGTTTTTTTTTATTTCTTTCTAATTTTTTCAATGTTTTTTAACAATTTATTGTTCATTGTTTTCTCGAAAATAAATGTGACGTTCCTTTCTCAAAGAGATCATTATTAAGTGATAATTATGATTATATTATTGATTATATAACACACTTGATACAATTGATTAAACGTTCAATTTACTCAAATGATACAAACCGTCATTTGTTACACCGTAAAATAATAACACATTTATGTAATTTCATAATAATTTAACGTTTTTTTTGATGCATTAAAATTTCGATATTAGGTATCGGATTTAATAATTATATATCAAATTTTTTTTAATAAAAATTCAATTATCGTTGATCATACAAATAATCAAATTATATCAACTTACAAATTCATGATTATACACTTTACCACAAATTATAATATCAGATAGATTTCCTTCGAAAATCGCAGTATATATTTGATCCAATGATGTAATTGCCTGCTCTTGATTCCGTTTTCGCTCGCAATTTGTTCGTCACGTAAAGAAAGAAAGTCTCCAGAGAAGCTTTCGTCAAAACGATCGTCTCAAACGGCGAATCTTACGTGCCGCGGAAAATGATAAATCGCCGCAATTTCACGAACTGTCGTCCGCTCGGTTGACGGGTCAGTTTTGAAAACGATTCGCTCCGACGATCGTTCACCGACGTAAGCATCAGCTGGACAATGACAGAGAGAAGAGCGGTCGCGGTCTTGGAGGAATCACGCCGCGGATCGGGTTGTTTACGTGCTGAAAGCGACGACGATTTCGCCAAACACGGTCATCGATACCGCGGGAGAAGAGAAAGCCACGCTACGCGACGCCAAAGAGATTTTCTCTAATTGACTTCGAGGGTTCTCCTGTCGTTAATTCGACTGGAATGCACCGGAACGCCACCCTATTAAATTCATCCGCGATGGAAAGTCTACGCTCTCTATCTACTCCTCCGACCCCTTCTCCCCCTCCCCCTCGAACCTCTTATCACCCCTGCCCCGCGGTTTATACCAGCCACTATCGCGCTCTCGCTCCTTTTCCCGTTCCATCTATCCCCTTTTCCTACGCCGTCTCGTCGGGCCTTTCCCACTTTCGTTCTCGCCCATGCCGCGACGTGGTTCAATATTTGCACACAGATCGATAACGGGGAAAAAGGGGGGAGGGGAATGAGGGGCGGAAGTGGGGGAGTAGACAATACTTTCCTTCGACGGCATATCAGGCTCCGTAGATGGCGGGCAGAGGAGAAGGAGAGGGTGGTACCTACGAGCTGAGATGAGAGAACGGGCATGGTTGGGGGTCGCTGATAGGTTTGCACAATATTGATTCAATAACGGGTGAATTCTTTGCCGCTTTACGGGCAAGCAGCACGCTCTCTCAACGATCGGCAGCGAGAAAAGCGGAAAAGAGAGGGATAAAGGATGGGAGAATTCGCGGCACTCGAAGTTAAGGCGGAGGCGATATAGTGGCGGGATAGAGATACCGCCACCGGTGATGGTGGTGATGCGGCGGAGAACGGCGAGGGACGGAGGGGGGAAGGGAGAAGGCAGAGCGTGGTATTTCGGCTTCATTTCATCCTTTATGTCGTGAACGAGTGAGGGGGAAGAGGGGGAGGGCAGGAAGGTCACGAGAGGTTGGAGAACGAGGCACGTTGAATTACAACCCCTTGCGAGATACCGCAGAATTCGCATTTGAGATTAAACGGACGTAAGTCGTTCTGCCGTGCAGCATTTAACAAGCTTAACTCTTTGCGCTGCGAATAGTGGTGTGTAACTGTTTATCGATGCGCCACACCGTTTCGCTCTTTCGTGCTCTCGCGAGCTAATCGTTCGAATGGTGAATGTTGCAAAGATATTCCAGACCGACAAATGCGGATACGATCAAATACTAACGATATAAATTTGCGCTATCACAAAGGATACCACTTCAGAGAAGAGCAAATGTATTCCGAAGGAATATTTTGCAGTATATGCTTCAAATCACCTTATTCTCTTAGAGTCATAAATTCTTTGATCAATTGCCAACCATTTTTAAGAAAAATCAAAAACATAAAACAAAAAGTGTAACTTAATTCTCAACTATGCTCCGAAAAAATTTGTCAGAAAACTAAGATATTTAATCCGATACGTTCAACTGAACACCGAGTTGATTCAATAATTAGTTGGACAATAAAGATATAGTTCATTCATCAACCATAAAATTTTTTCAGTCAAGAATTAACTAAACCAATTCAATATTTAGTTGAAAATATCAGATCTTTTTTTTTCATATATTATATAATTTATACGTAAACTTTGACGCACATATGCAAAAGAAAAATCTCTTTTTAAATGTTTCGTACGTACACGGAAAAATGGTTTTGCTAAAGTACCTAAAAATTTAGCTACATCAAAATAATTACGTAGGACTCAAGCTCGTGCAACATCAATATTTTTTGCAGCACTGCTCGTGCTATTTGAACGTTTTGTATAATTATTTGGATAGTTTAATAAAATTACTTTCTGCATTTAGCCAAAACTTTTAGATACCTCAACAAAAAGCATTTTTTCCCGTGTATAAAAAAATTAAAACATAAAGAAAAGTAAAAAGTACATGTATACGATTATGTTTAATTTTCTGTTAAACTTCAGTCATTGCTACATCGTCTCGAATTTTTTTATCGATATTCAAAATAAACGTGAGTTTATGACGTTCCAAATGTAACGTAATATAATCGTACGTAAGATCGCAAATGTGCCACGGGAAACGAGTGCATTTAAGGGTTTAAATTACTAATCTATGTAATATTCATGCACGCGGCGCGCATACATAGAAGTAAATTCAACTAATTTATATATACGCACTCTGGAGCTCGTTCACTGTCTCTCTTTCTCTCGCGGTGCATATGGCAACGAGGAGGATGGAAAACGAGAGAGACAAGAAGGTTAGAGAGGAGAAAACAGAGGTGAGGGCGGACGGTGAAGAGGATGGGTATGCAGTTAATCTTCCTGGTCCACTAGACGGCAGGAGAATCCGGCAATTAGTTCGTATCCACTGCATTGTCTTCCGCCGCTCTCATCCTCACTAATACTTCATACACGCTCTTCCGGTCGAGAGATCTCCCGGCAGTGTGTGCGTGCCGCGCAGAAGGCGGCTAATGTCTTTCTGACTGTATGTAATTAACAACGAACACGTTCGACGACGGTCACCCTGTTTCTTAAAGCCTTCCTAAATTTCTCGACCGTCCTCTCGCGAGACGAGTTGACATTTAAATTAATTCTTGGAGAAATGATGTAGACGTGAAAACAGTCTGCAGAGAATAGCTACAGAGGAGACATTTTAAAATGAAAAATAGAAAAAAAATAAAGATAAATGATTGCACGGAATATTTGAATGCGATTATAATGCACGAATTTCAGAAGGAAAACAAAGTGGTGAATATTGTAAAAAAAATATTGAGAATTTCTAAAATACATCACAAATATATTTTTACAGTATCTGTCGTCCGTATTCTTTTCCTACTCGTGTAGTCACAAATAAATATTTCGTTTTTTTTAGCCTCACTGATATAAAATAATGTAAATAACTCAAACAGCATCAACTTTTTTATCCACCGGTATTAACACACTGCAACAAGAGCAACGTCATCTCTGCAAAAAGGAGTACAAAGGGGACTTATGCACTCACCTAATACAATTTTACAAAATAATGTAAACACAATTTCAGAATTAACTTAACGCGAACGATAAAGACGCACGTAAAGATTCGCGGTGCCGAAAAGTGGAACGAAATTAATCGACCGGAATGAAAACAATTAACGTTTCAACGAGCCAAAAGAACGAAATTATTCCACTTGATGTCGAGTGGCGCGGAGATCGGGGAAGCGAGCGAAGCACCGCGGTAAACGGGAAGAAGAAGAAGAAGAAGAAGAAGAAGAGGAGGCGGCTTCTACGTGTCACGAGTTTTATTTTATTCGAGACGCGTCCTATAAAATATTCAGGATGAGCGATATCAGCGCGGCCGAGTCCTTGCGTAAAGTACGTCCCAATACCAGCGCGAGCCACCCCGCTCGCTCCTACGACTTCTGTGCAAACAGCGCGGGCGGCGGTGGCGTGCGCTGCTCGTTTTTCCGTCCCCGTCCCTCGTCGCGTCTCTATTTTTTTTTTGCCCGACCCCGTGAAAGATGATAGCGCTGAGAACGGAATGCCATTAGCATTTCTCATTTCTGCTTTTTGCCGCCCCTTATCTGCCAACGGGCGCGACCGCGCTATCGCCGCCGCGGCGGATTCCGCGGCACGTTCGCCGACGCGGAATATTCGCGGTGGAAATATACATACTCGCGTAGCCGTGTCGTGTCGTGTCGTGTTCTCGATTTTTTCCGGCTGTTCCTCTCTCTGTTTCTCCCGCTGCCTCGCGGCAAGAGTTATTCGGTGCCGAAACATGACGCGTCGCGCGTAATTACGAGAAACACGCCACTAGAATTACAATCACGTCCCTGTCCCACCGTTATTCCTGTCCACGATTGAACTTATCGTACTTTTACGCAGATAATAAAATCACCATAGATTTTGTATATCAATGTAATTATCTGATCTGTGACACCATTCTTTCACAGATTTGCATATTTAATCACCCAATCTCTACACTCTTGCGCACTACATTTGCATTGATTACAATCGCTGTAAAATGCTGCGTACGTATGAAATAATAAGTATATTTACTCGTCGTATAATTACCTAAATCGTTATATATATTTGCATTTAATGCAATCTTCAAATTACATGGGAATAAACGCTATATATAATTTTAAATGCAAACGTATAAATTTAATAAATAAAGCAATAAATAGTATTATCTCTCATTATTAAAGCATACACAAATTAGTCATAATAGACATTGATATTATTTTATTCCAAAATATATAGAGTGATCATTACGTGATCTAAAAGATTTTTGGGAATAACGCCCCTCACATTAATTCAAAACAAAACTACGCATTTTCTACTAAAAATTTCAAAAGCTATTCGGGTTATTTCGATAAAACTTTGTCCATCGGTTGGAAGGACACAAAAGCTCATCTTGTAAAATGTATTGCTTTTTTTTATTAAACAAAGGACGGACTCAGGATGTATGAAACTACGTCGTTTCAGACATATGTTGGCTTATTACTGGTTTCAAAGATACAGTACTATATATCAAAGTTGAAGGAAAAATGTCGTTTCTTCCAAAAATTTCGAAAACAACTGAAGTCATTTTCATAAAATTTTGTATACGTTGAACAGACAAAAAACTCATCTTTTATTATCTATTCATGCATTAATTATTAAATTAAGGACAAACCCAAGAATTTTTGAAACTAACATAAGCTGGACATGAAATTTTTGTCTTGAATTTAGAATGTGAGGAATCATCACTTGAAATGTTTTAGAATACTTAATCGATCATCCTGTAGAGACGCGAATTATTGTAAGCTATAACGTATTTACGTACAGGTTGCGCACAAAGCTTGTTATTACCGGTAATGCAACCCTCGTTCCACTCTGAAAGCGCAAAGTCGCGAGAACGGAAGAATTGATAAAACCGCGCGCGAACGCGAATCTCCTTTCGAGCTTTCACGAAGGAACAACTAGCGAATTCGGTTTCTGTATCGCCGAAGTGCGCACGGCTGCAAGACGAATCCCTCTTTCGGAATTATTCATTATTCCACTCTCCGACGTACCGCCGCTCCCGTCCCTTCGTTCGTCCCGGCACTTTACGTCCACCCACCAACGATCCTCTCCCGCAGCCATTTTGCGACTCTGCCTTCTCAACTTCATCTACTCGAACCCGGTGCGACTGCTGAAAGTTACATCGAGAGAGCGCGGAAGGGAAATGGGACTCGTCGGCACAAAAATTGAATAGTTAAAAATTCATTAAAAATCCAGACTCACGCCCACGGAAATGGAGACGAGTCCGGCGACGCGACGCGTTTCAGCAGAAACCTGCATAACGAAGACGCTTCCCGTAAATAGCGCAGTGTTACGAATAATAGAAAAATTATGACTATTGGCCAACCGGATCAAGGGAATTTATCGACGACCGCAATAACCGGAATTGAATTTTCATGTTATGAAAAAAATAAACCGTGAAAGACCTGAAAAACTTGCACGTTTAAATGCGTTTCGAAGCTTGATGTGTAGAAAGGGTTGCAGGAGCACACGAACTCTTTTATTTTAATAAGAAATAAAATTTTAAGAAAAAAGTATTGGTGATTCGGAAATTACCCTTCAACCCCATGCGCGTACATATAAATTGTTTCGACATTAAAATAAAAATGTAAGAAAAATCGTAAAATATCTTTTAATCACATCATATATGTATAAGAAAATAAATATTTCTAATTTTTTTTTAAGTAGTAGTCGATGAAGTCTTTTTATTTTCCTTAAACATAGTAAATAATACATGATAAATTGAGTTTTTGATAGATGCGGGTATACATATCAGTTATACATTATTCTGAAGTATCTTTTTTAAAAAATAATTTTTTAATAATGGCATCGAAATTCGAATTGAGCGAACAAATATAGAAATCATGTAGTTCCCATATCAATTTTAAAGGACATAAAGAGTCATAACCATTGAGGCTTGCAAATATCACTGCGCCCAGGACAAACGGCCGCCGTAGGTAGACGACGGATTTCATTGTCCGGGTATAACGAACGACCGTCGCTCGTCACATTCGGTCGGCCGTTTTTGGGACAAAAAGTTTTTACGATCTATTTGCACGTACGCGATGTGACGCACGCATGCACCATTCCATGTGAGAGTCGTCCCGCGTGGGAACAGAAATGAAACGGACGCTATGAGGCTGACCAGACAAAAATGCCGACGTCACCACTTATCCCAGGATCCCTTGTGACTATCTAATGTCATCTGTATTATCATAAATGATAATACAGAATAGTCAATGAAGACTGCTTTAATATTAACGGATAGTAGTGGTACAGAGTGTGTACCAGCGGAAAAACTTGAAATTTTCTGGGAATTTCTCTTTTATCTTGAAAATCATGATTTCATAGATTTTCATAGAATTTTATTGAAATTCATGGAAATTTTGGGAATTTGCTTTAAAATTGAAATTCTATCTCTCTCTTTCTCTTTAGCAAAAACATTTTTCCTCATTTTGGATGACACAAAATGTCGACAATTGATTAGCAATAAATATAGCACATTTATATACATTCTCGTGTGACTTGCGAGTTTTATCAAAAATTAGTGACGGTACATTGTTTTAAATTGGCGTTCTGTGTTTAATCACTGAAAACAATAATTTTATTATATCAACAAGCCATATATGCTTGAATGTATTTTAGTGAAACCGGGTAGAATTTCTGATTATTGCAACAGGACTGGAGATTATATAATTAGAACGTTTGATAGACTTTATCATAATCCGTTAGAATTATTACAAGATGGATGCCATGAGAAAAGTTCTCGGAATTTCAAGGAAAGATAAAATTAGGAATGAGATAATAAAAGAAAGAATGGAAATTGAGGACAGTATAATACAGGATATTGAGAAAAAGCAACTAATGTACGGGCATGTAAACCACATGGACAGAGGAAGACTCCCACGGATGGCATGGAATGACAACCGCAAGAGAGAAGGAGAAAAGGAAGAAGGGATCCCCCAGAATCACGTAAGGGACAGGAATCAGGAAGCAATGAATGATAGGAACCTACAGGAAGGCCAGTAGGAATGATAGAAGAAGATGGATCGAGAGGATCGGACAGCGACGCAAGATATAATATAAACCAATATATATATATTATTACAAGATTTCTAATCCGTTTGTTTGTTGACAGATAAATTTTTATTGTTTGAATCTATCAGACTTTTCTCTAATTAATGCAACAAGAATCTTTTTCAGTGCACCCTTCGTATTTTGTACTTTCAGCGAGCTAGATTATAGCGGACGATTCATTACATGCCATTTATTTCACATTATTTCTTTTCAGAACTTTTTCAAATTTAATATTCGTAACTCAAGTGACTTTCATATGATTAGCTTGATTGAGGAACATTAAAAGATATAATAAAATGAATTTATTTCAAGGCGGAATTAAAAAATTCTCTAATTTTACTTGGAATTTTGAATAAAATTCCTGGAAAAATCAGGAATTTCAAAGAACTCTTTTGAAAACACACTCTGCTGTATGATTATAATTACTTAACTTGCACAAAATTAATTAACAATACGCCAGTTCAAATTATCAGATTGTACGCAATTAACACAACATTCAACAATAACGAAACATTCTAGATACCGATAAACTGCTCACTCTTTCGATACGACCTACAAAATGAAATTTTAAGAGCACGACGTTTTGCGTATCGAGCTTCCGACAGAGATATCGGCGGAAGAAAGCATCAAAACTGGTAAAGATCCAAAGATGCACGACCGAACGCGAGTAAATAAACCTACACGGATCGACAGATAGATGAAGATAAATACAGATGGATAAACAGATAGAGAGATAGATAGGCGGAAGGATGGAAAGACAAATAGATACATCCATCTTTATTTTGCACCAGGGAGCGGCGCCCGGACACGTGGGAATACTATCAGCGCCGGAAGCCACGTTTCACCATCACCGTCCAAAATCTCGGCGCGTTGCACGTGCAGAAGAGAAGAACCCGTTCGTTCGATTCGCGGCCCGAGTGTAGCGTTGGAGCGAGAGATCAGAGGACATAACCGATTCGACACTTTATCTGTACCGAACGAAGTCGCCTGAGGCGATCCTTTCGCGGCTGCCAAGGTCGACAAGGAGACAAGCGGCAATTCTCATCCCTACTATCGACGTCGACGTCCTCGTCCTCGTCCTCGTCTCGCGTTCTCGTCAGCGTCGTCGACGGGTGTTATAGCGAGCAAACAAAATATCGTGATGTAACGGGACATGGGATACGAGACGCTGGGGTCCCAGACCAGGAAAACCTGAGCAAGTGCTCGAGCAAACAATGACGGCGAAGCAGTATTGTTCTCCAAGTAATTGAATCCAGCCTACCACCATCCCTTCGGCCCATCCGATGCTCGGCCGACTCCGTCGAGTTCTACTCTCCGCTTCGTTGCATTTTCTCTCTCTCCCGATTCCGTCTCCCCCTCGGTTCCCCGCCTCCCCTCCCCCCTGGCGGCCCTTTTGTCAGAGTCATCGCGTCCTGCGACCGCCATTCTGTCCCGCTAAATCCAGACGATTCTGCGAAATCTTCTTTTTTTCCCATCTCGCCTGAAAATACGCCGGGACTATACGCCGGAAGAACTGTTTATCGCACCGCACACGGACACTGGATTAAACTGGCCCTTGTGCTAACATCTTGCGACGTATGCGAGCATACATCGAACGTGTCTCTTAATTGTTAACGTGAGGAAAACTTTGAAAAATATGTTTGCAGAAATTTATGTAGAGAATAGGATGAGTAATAATTTTACGTAAATTAGATAGTTGTGTGTGCGATAATTACTGACATTAATTATGCTTGAATAAGCATCTCTCCGTGGTTACACGCGGGTGACCACAGTGCCGCCAAATTGTACGTCAATTAAACGTGGGTGTGCAACAGCGGGTGCACAAGGCTCGAAAGATTATCTCCGTTGGCATGGAACTTTTGTCATGAGAACTGCGACGATCGCGTTATACGCAGCTTTTTCTTCGTTTCTTCCGATGGAAATTCTGTATCTATTCCAGTCACGTCCGGCTCCTGGACGATTCTTTTAGATCGTTTAATATATTAATGTACGCTCGTTATGCAAAAATGGAATTTGTTCCGAATAGACCGGAAATTCCGGGCGATAAAAGTAAATGACGGACGCATCCCCCTCCCCACCCCCATCCCGCTCGCGAAAACGCGGAATGAAGCGGCGTGATAAACGCGTTCAATATGCGAAAAAAGATGCGGTCGCCCCGACACGGTTCCCATATAAAATAATGGTACCGTGCGGCGGACGTTAACCCATCGGCAATGCCACGGTCCAATGTCGTAAACAGATATTGATATTGCTGTCATATTTGTACGCGCGCTGGACAGTTTCTCCAGTGTTCCCATTGACCGAATGCACGTGCGGGACAAGAAGTGCCTTGAAACATTTGCTAAGTACTTTATCATAGGCAGACAATCGCATCTACCCCCCCTCTCCCATTTAAACGTGCAATTTCGATGCATTGAATTCTACAGTTCTCTCGAAGAACGAGTGCGTCTGCAACAAGCCCGGAAAGTTTTCCGGTTGTATTATTATAACAATGCTTGTACAAAATGGTTGAAACTTTACTATCAACATAAATGCTAACTTTGATATAAGACGAATGAATTAAATTAAATTGGAGATAATCATATCAAATCATAAGTTGGGGTAAATATTTTTTTTATATGTTATGTAAGGCAATAAAAAATTGTATCGCCAGAAAACAATATAATTAATAATGTATCAGACATATGAAAATAGCTTTATATAACTTTGTACACTGTAAAAGTTTCTTTATGTTGAAATAAATAATACTAACATCATCTTTGATTTGAACAAATATTAAAATGATTCATAAAATAATTTGTTTTCAAACTAAAGAAATATTTTCTTAACTTAGGGAAATGATGTTAAAATAAATATATTTAATTGAACATACAAATTTGTTTCAGTGTAACTATTCGAAGTTTGCTGTTTCATCGAATTTCTCCGTTTCGCAATCTGGCCATGATCGCAAAAATTTTTCCTTGACGCGCACACGCACATCTACAATAGCCTGTGTATAGATTTACGCGACACGTCAATTCCTTGCGTTCGCGCAAGCGAACGTAGCCGAGACCTGAAACCCATCGGGTTGAGTTTATTATGCATCGAGGGTTCCCGCGAACCGACAGTCGGCCCTTTGCTTACCGAAGGCGTGTGTTACGTCGCATGTAGACGTTCTTTTGTTTGCTCGAGATGAACGCGGCACTATGCAAAAGAGGGGAGAGCGAGTTTGCATTCGGTGGACTATCGAATTACGGCGCGCTGTCCGCTCGTTGCGAGTTCCGCTAACAACTGCAGTCGCAGAAGCTACGTCACACCCATTGTTGAAAACGAATGTAACTACACGTGAAATTGTCTTTGGAGGCCAATGTACCTTCGATTACATACGCTCATGACCAATGTCGCGCACACGCGGCACGTGGTCTCCCATCGTAAACCGCTGTCACACACATGCGGTGCAAGTTATCACTGAATTAAACGGTCAGATTCTTTAATCCGCCGTATAAATTTGTTTAAACATACAGAGGATAATTGGTTAGCAGATTAACACTAATAACATTTGATATTAGTTTATTTTCAATAAAATTCACATTCCTCTCTCTCATAGAGAAATTTGTATGGATAAATATTAAACAAGATGGTATTATGCTCCCCCCGCCCTCCCCATTTACATTTTAAACAATAACATTGTTAATAATCAATATTTTTAATTAAAAACCCAATGATTATATTCGTTATTAATGTGTTATTCAATTGATTTTAGATTCAAAGTTATGAAATGTTTATTGCTTAGGATATTATTTAAAACAGGGGTAATGAGTCGTCCTTCCTACCTTGTTCAAAAATAGATTTAAAAATGGGTTTTGTAAAAAAAAAAATGAGTATATTTTAAAATAACCATCACAAAAATATTTTTTGTCAAAGATAACCGTTACTAGGAGAAAAACAACAAATTAAGTATAAAATTCATTAAGATTAATTTTTTTTTTTAGTTCCGTCAGTTAAAAGCTGTCATTGAAATTTATTTTTATAAAAGCGTCTAAATTCCAGTAAACTTTTCACTAAAAATTCTACTCGGCGGATTAGTATCTCGCTGAATTCTCGGGACTGAAAAATACCGGTCTGCTCCCGTCGTGTCGAGCACTTTGCACGCCAGTTCGAGTTTTACTCGCAATTACGAGTCGGCTACGGACACATCGTTGAAAGCGGACAGTCCAGCCCGCTCGTTTACTTCGTTTATTTACCGAGGTACTCGCGACTTGAGCTTTACTCGAGTAATTAGACTCGAAGCGCAGCGCTGTCTTCGAAAGCGAACGAAATGTCGGGTCTGTCCCCAAAGCTCTATCACCATCTCCCTCTCTCTCTTTCTATCTCGCAGCATTTACTTCCAACGTTACAATCCTCCCACTCTCTGCTCGGAGAGTTCACTTACAATCAGGATAGAAGCTTCCGAGATAACGTTGTAGAAACGGACGAAAAGACCGTGTGTGTGTGTGTCAACGCGTCGTCGGTCGTCGCCGTCCGGTTCAGTCCGATCCAGTCCGTCGCGGATTTACTGCGTCGAGTTAGCGTCTGCTAGCGCGTCGTAGCCGTATCCGCTTAAAATTAAAGCCGAAACGCGGCATTGCCGTGGAGAATAAACGACGCGCAAGCGGAAGAATTCCAAATGGCAGTGCGCAGCACGTCGCCGCGCAGTCTGCGCCGGAGTATGAGCCAGCGAACGAGTTCACACCGCATTGATGCGCGTACGAACTTCTGCATGCCGCGGAATTCTGCCCGAAAACTATGGCAAATGTTCGAAAGCGTATCCGGCGGCGTTTTTGTTTGCCCGATAGGATTTACACTTCAAAAGTAATGGCTGATTGCACCTACATAGCTCACGGCGGGTTTGCGCGAAACGAATAGCGAGGGATGCCAAACGAAAAGTTAGTCTGTCTTTTCCAAAAGCAAATATATGTTTTGCCAAATGTTCGTGCAGTTCGTGTTGTGCCCTAAATTAAAATTATTTGAAATATTGCAAAAAATTATAGTTATAAAATAAATTAATATTCAAAGTATCAATAAAAAAAAAAAAAATTAATAAAAATCTCTTTAGATGTAAATTGAAGTTTTTTTTAACTTGTATTCAGCACATAATAAAACCTAAAAACTAGTAAAAACTGAAAAATAATAATTTTATTTACTTGCGCTGCCACAGAAATTTATTTTTCTGATTGGCTATCAATTTTATGCGAGTAACTCATCCACTTATCTATCTACTTTCTGATCAGTTTCACATAAATCTGTCATTAGCACTACAACTGTGGTTAATTCAGTTTTTTATTTTGATCTTTATGTATATATTACACAATGAAAATTATTATAAAAACTTGCAAAAGAAAGTAACTACTAATTAATAGATAAGCAAATGCCTATCGTTTCATATCAATATCAGCTATTCACCAATTCGATTAACTCTCCATTTTATTTGTAATCAAGAACTACGAACCAGGAAAAAGTTATAATGAATGGATTAACTAACGATTGAACTTAAGATAAAAAAGTTATCAGCATCATCAATGCTACACCGAGGAGCGCTTCTGGAACAATCACAATCTTTGTATTTTACATTAAAATCTAATTAATAATTGCTTCAGAAAGACTTCGATCTTTATAGAACAATTTATTTTCGTGTACAAAATAGAATGCTATATTTACAGAATCGTTACTAGACAAAAATAATAAGAACACAGGCCCAAGCCTCAGGATGAAAGCAAATCTTAAAATGGAAGTAAACTAATTAAAAAATTGTTAAATATAATAAATTTATTAAATATTTTTTCAAATTTTAAATTTCGTCGCGGCGCTTATAAGTTTAAAGCCCATAAAAAAAGTAATATAGAACATTAAAACTAACTTTGCTTGATATTTTACAAGTTCTTCGTGATTTTAAATTAATCAAATTATATAATCATGTATCAATGCTGCTCTCCGAATATTTCTCACTCTTCCCGTTTCTACTGCTACGTATAAGAGAAATTTTAACAAATCAAAATTAATTAATAATTATTTAAAATTGAGATTCGAACAAGAACAATTGTCCGATTTTTTTATCATTTTAATTGAATACATTATTGAAGTTATTAATTATTATATAATATAATCAATGAATTTTGGTTGAAACAAAAGCCGGACAAGTACAATTCAAATTATTATATTCATTTTTATATAGATTAATACATGCAAATAACATTTTAGATTTCTTGTGTATATAAAAAATATTTATAAACAATTTAAACAATTATTACGTCGTATTTGTTTTTCACTATTTCTCCTCCCAAAAGAATTAAAAGCCTAATCCCAAAAATAAAATTTTGCCGAGGGTACGTGAAAAGCTAGTTACGGCTCTGTAGATTTATGAAAAAAGTTAAACATTCAGCCCTATCAGCGTGAGAATCTCGAGATTCATCGGTGAACGATATTCAGGATTTTTTCGCGAAAAAATGCGGCGCGCCGACATGTCGCCGATTAATCTATCCCATTCGTCCGTCTCACGAATCCCGTTTTCGCTTGCATGCCACGTCGACCGCAGAGATGCAAATTTAGAAATACACGGCGACGTCGTGTCTAGTGGCTTCGACGCACGCAACCTTTACATGCTGTTGTAATAGGCAACCGCGTAGTCGTAGATGGATATTTTTGTAATTGAAAATGATCGATCGCGGCGCCCGTAAGTCCCGTAAATACCAAATAATAAGATTACCTACTTCAAATGGCAAGATATGTCTGAGCAAATAAGTTGTCAAGAAAACAGAATTGCCACAGATTTATATAATTGATTTATAAATTGAAAATTAGTGTGCAAAAAGGAACGTGCAAAACGTTTGATAGTATAAAAACATTCTTATAAAATGATACAAACGTGATAAAAATAGCTAATTTAAAAGGTAAATTAAGATATTTAAAAGTTATATGAAAAACTAGATTGTATCATGTAAAATTATACATTTAATTTAAGAATATTAAAGAAATTATGCAAAATATAACTTTCATGTCAATTAGCTGCAATGATATAAATCTCGTGTCAAATCGTAATTTCTTGTAAGTTATGGAATCACAGGAACGTTTACTCACTCTCTATTTTTGATTGACGCAGAAGGGCAACGTGAAAGCACTGTTACATACCTGAAACAAGAAATAACAAGTATCAGTATCAGTCATCGACTAGGACGTTTTTATTACCCTCCCCCTCGCGCGTTTCATTTTGCTGGACAATCGCAGAGCCCAATGAAACTTATGGCCGACGGCGATAAAACTATATAGCGCTTCAACGCGCGACTCTACAACACTCTCTATAAAAGCGCGCCCAGTAAGGTCACGTATTTAATAACGCCATACATCGGGCGCACGCAGATAAATTGGATACGGCACGTATCAAGATTTACGCTCTTAACCATCTCTGCGGGACCATATAGCTTTTGATTCTCAATAAGACACATATTTTTGTTCCATTTTCGTGAATTGTACTCTACCTTCGTGTGATGAAGTGTTTATTGAGATAAACGTGATAAAACGTGACATTACGTGGCTTTAATCTATGTGCCCTAATGTCATTTGACATTTTCCCTTTTTGCGCAATGCGGTACATTTTGATTTTTATCAAATTGCACGGGGTCATATTGGGAATGTAAATTTCGCGAGCTTCGAGATAAAAAAACTCGAAATTAAAACACCACAAAGAAATGACTGAGCAGCTGTTTGAAACTAAAATCGCAAGGGAAACAAATAAAAGTGCATTAAATCGCATTGTCTGCTCACTCTTCTATATTGCTCAATTCTTATTTAACTATTTCCCTACGAGATCAAAAGGGAGTGACTATTATTATATTGCATGAATAAACGAAAAAAATGGTCGGTTGTATCGTAAATTGAATTCGGATATTGGCTGACGCCGCATGCACATGCAGTTACATCAAATCGCATATTTAATTCCGATAGGAATATAAGCTGTGCGTCAAAGGAGCCTTTGAGCATCAAAGGACATCCCCGGGAGAAGAGCCAAGCATCGGCTGTCGCGATCTAGTTTACATTCAAGCAACCTCCGGCTCTCAAAGATGGAGCCAAAGAAAATTGTCGGTAGAATAGATGCAATATCATTGCAGAGAAACGATCTGGAATCTTAGTGAAACATTCTAAATGTAAAAATGTTTCTTCAAAATTCATAATTTGCATAAATTTAAAATAAAAAGAATCCGTTCTCTCTTAATGCGAAGTGAAAGAAGAGACGCTTAACGAGCATCGTTGAATTCTCAACATTATGGAAAATTAAATTTCAATTCAAAGATACTTGTAAGATATCACGTAGACAATTTGTTTCCAGCTTATTCTTAATTCTTTTATAATTCTTATATAAAGATATATATGTACGAGAAAGAATAATCTTAAGCGATGCTTTTTAAATTGATGTATAATGCTACTTAAGAATGTAATTAAATTGCCATTATCGTGGTAATCATTCCATCCAAGTCAACCGCAGTAATTTAAGTTGAAATGAAAAAATCTATTTCTTAAAGAAGCTATTTCAAAGTTTATATCTACAATTAGGCTTTAACCGAGAGCCGCCACGTAAGTGGGTTTATATAGAGAAGGGGCCCGAAACGCACACACACACACGCACGACGTAACGTTGAGTATGAGTAGTATGAGGATTGCCGTCGAGGAGACGCTACGTACTTAGTTATCAAAGGTTTGCAAGGGCAGCAATACCCTCCTGCAAGTTTCCTCTGAGGTCTTAAAGGTGTCCCGCGCCTGTACGCGAATTTCTCAAGTTATGATTTAGTATCCGGTGGGTGGTCTGAGGTGAGATCAGAGGGATACGTCTCAAGGAATACGCTCAAGAAAGAGAGAGAGAGAGAGAGAGAGAGAGAGAGAGAGAGAGAGAAGTAGAAGAATAGTATCAACTCGGAAATACAGAATGCTCTATATCAACCGTATATATATTTTTTATCTACGGAGCCATTTCTAGAGGAATCTGTATAAGTAACGAGAAGCAAAAAAAAACTGCCTTATTTAATAATAAAATAATAGAATCAAAATAAATTGTATTTTCCAAAATGCAATTTACTTATATGTTACGGAATTCATTAACATAAGAAAATATTCTGCTTGCTCACAGGCATCCATTGTAAGAAACAGACGCAAAGGAACGAGAAGCGAAGGCAACAGTACATCCTGCAGAAAAAAAAAAGTGCAAAAGGAGGCGAACGAAAAGTGAGACAGAGAGAAAGAGCGAAAGCATATAGGGCGCAATAAAGAAAAGCAATGAAGAAAGAGACGGCAAATCGTACAGGGAGAGAGGTACAAGTGGTAACCGGACGGGAGAAGAGGCAGACGGTATCGCGGTGAAGAGGAAGGGAAGAGAGGAAGAGCGGGATGGGAACAGGGACCGGAAGAGAAGGAGCAGGTAGGAGAGGGAGGATGCGAGAGGTCGAGAGGAGGAGTAACTTCCTAACAAGGCGGTTAGTTGCGGCTTAGCAACGCTATGAACGCGAAATATTGCGAGGCGGCGGGTTCCCCCGCTTTCTGCTTCCCTCCACCCACCGTACCCCTCCGTCGACCTTACTCCGCCTGTCTGGGTGCCGCATGGTCGTCTAATACCGAAGTACTGGCCGGATGTGGCAAAATTTCGATATGCTGATAATCGATTCTCTGTTGGCGCGAGAAACACAAACGATCTCCCACGGCGACCGCTAATGTCCACGACTGTAATGAACACGGATAACGGAATGCTATACGGAAAGCAATAGTGTCAAAGAATTCGTTTCTCTACGATACACACAAATTGTACCTTGCGCTAATTGTCACAAAAATGTCGCAATCATTTTCATGCGTCTGTGATGCATAGATCTGAATTCATCGAGAATTGTCCAAGGAAAGTCTCAATTTGTAGTTATATCCAGTTTGAACGGTGGATACCTACTGTTTTTTTTTTATTTATTTTTAACTTGAGGCGGAAAACTATAATATTTTGCTAAATTGCTACCGACTCGCAATCATTCCAGCAGTTAAAAAGCGAGATGATCGTGCAGATTTTTAGCCGACACCTGCAATTCTGCATCGTAATTATCCGCATGGTTGGTTGCTGCGAACGCGAGCAGCAGGTTCCCCATGAAATCGGCAAGTCGACAATCGACACATGAAAAGTTCATAAGATTGAGCGAAATTTATTTTGGCTCCACGCATTTTGTATCGTAATATTCGTAATGAATAAAGAGTTTCCTAGTGTCACAAGATCTCTGAAAAAATTAATTCTTCTAAATGGAATATTTGCCGATCATTGTTACGGTAAAATTGGAGACTGTATATTCATAAAAGAAACGTATAAACAAAGAAAAATAATATGATGCTGCCAACATTATTAATTTGTAATAATATTTGCAAAAAAATTGCTTTGCGAAAGGAATCGATTTCGTTTCTGTCAAGCCCTTTGCGTTATTCCAAAATCGACTTTCCGCCCAATGCGAAAGCAATCTTGTTAATGTAATACTACGTTTTATGGCAGCGATAAGTTTTTAAGGATGAGTGAATAGAAATTGTGCAATCAACTAGTTCAATTTTGAGTTTGTCGGAGTATTTCCGCAAACCACAAACCGTCGAGCTCATCTTAATTAGAACGTAATTTGTCAGCGGAGATCTTAGCGTTGAGATCAAAGGGTATAATGAAGGGCATTGGAAGTTTCCGCACGAAACACAACTTCTTTGAGAAAGTTTCGCGAGTGATTCGATTAAATCCAAACGGCATGCGCCCTCTTTGACATCACGAGCTAATTATTTCCGACTGTCGTTGTAATCGGTACAACGATTGAGAGCAGAAGCAGAAACTTGTTTGTCTTCATTCACTGCACCTAGATATGCTAGCCAACTATGCCTGTTGCACCGCGATTTGCATAAATGCAGCAAGTTGAAGCCGTCAGCTGGCGTCCAAATCCCGTCATTTTCTTTGGTTATAATTCCTCATTCCTTTCTTTTCTTTAAATATCTCGCAAAACATAAAATTACTGTATCTTTGTCTCATATGAAAACAATATACTTTAGAGTGACTAGAAAGTAAGTCGAAACGTAAAGGATATTGAAGATGGGCATACTAGTTATGTAATTAAATCGTTGCGTTGACTCACATAATCCTTCTGCCTTTCGAATATAGGTGAGTATTCATTTATCTTTGTAAATATAATTTTAATCTCACAATTAATAGACAGACACATTCAGATAACATTTACGAATGCACATCTTGCTAAACTAAAAAAATGTCAATTCTTTTGTCTACGTGTAATAATTTAAAACGCTACTAGCATGAGTTTCGCCCGTCACAAATCCGTGAAAACAAAGAACGGCATCATATGTATGCGATATAATTAATAGTGCACCGTACATCTCTCAACAACGCCAAATTCGCATAAAACTTTGGGTACTCGATAAAAATGTCATAACCAAACGACAGTTACCGGATTAATGTGATCCGTCACGATCTATTAAGGTGCAGTTGTAAATCGCTACATCGTATAAATATCCGGATAGAAAATCACGGCGCGAACGATGGAAAGCGATTGATTTAATCGGCCATTTAGCTTCGCGAGGGAATCAGTCGGCATGTGGGCACAACCGCCGTACATGCCCGCTCGCGCGTTCCGCCGAGAATGGATATAATTTTTATTTATTTACACAAGGGTCGGCTATCGCCCTTAGCCTCCGCGTCGGATCGCAATAGAGCGGCTGGTTTATATTTTATTCATCCCCTATTGAATTCGGGCTCAATCTCACGAAAGTGTCTCTACCATGGCCATCCGGTCCTCGTGCTCTCTTTGCTGTGTCTCTTCTGACTCGGATCAGGGTTCCCCTTCCCCCGCCCCCACCTCCCTTTTCCGTCTCTCCAGCTTCTCTACGTGGTAGGTATTCCAATCTCACTATGCTCCGCCAGACCTCCTCCGTTTCCTTCTCCTCCTACTTGGAGAGAGCACCTCCTTCCTCGTTCCCTACTCGCTTTCCGCCTGTCCTCCTCTCGAAGACCACCCGGGGCTCTAGGTTCTCTTTAAATCTGTACCACGATACCTTTGCGTCCTCTCGTCGTGACAATCGTTCGCGCAGCCTTCCAGCAACACATGTCGTTTATCGAGCGCGACTCCGTGTACGCTGAATTGCTTTTGTATGCGCGAATCCTTCGAATCAAATCGTCAGCGCGCACATTTCAAGCGATCGTATATACATACGGGAGAGCAGCAACGCGTACGCCGACTTCGAAGGTACAATTTGCTTACGTTTGTTTGTTATGAGAACAAAATACCGTGTCGAAATTTTTGTCCTATTTTCGACCTCAACTAGACTATTTTGCGCCTATCTTGGAAGCACTTTAAACATACAAATAGATCTTTCTTTTAATACTACTTCATACAACTATCAACTATGTAACAGAGTCTGTGGAGAGTTTTACAAGTGCCGAAAGTTATTCCGAAAACACATAAAATAACTCTTTTTAATGTGCAAGTTGGAAATTTTCCGACAACTACCATTTGAAGCACACAAAGTAAGAGCTCAATTCCCACGATTGTAATTTATTATAATCCTCTGGAACTTACGCGCGTCTTAAAACTAAGGTTGAAAGTGAGAGAAAAATTTCGACTTGGAAAGAGCGCAAAAGTTGGCTTTCTTAATTGCGACCGGACGATAAACGGTGAACGACTGTTTTCCACATAACGCACTTTCAGATCGCATTCGAGCTCGACGTGATCATCGCGAGACTTCGCGGTAGAGAACGGATAAATTCTCCCCGCCTTCCTTTCGTCTAGTTTCCGCGCCGCTCTCGAATCCTTCACGCCTTGCAATTTCAGAAGTGTCGAGACAGCACTCGTACCCAGACGCTATTAAATATTGAGAAACTCCATGCCCTTCGAACGCCCCCGTCCCGTCGCGCCCGGCGTCTTACATACGACCCCGTATCTCTGTCTACCTGCATACGTGACGATGCGTGTAAAAGATCTCGCGTAGCAACGCGTGTTGCTGCATTATTATGGCGTGAATTTCAGTTCTTCCGAAGCAAACAAGAAAGCAAGGCTCGTACGCACGGAATGCGAATTTTTTCTCTTTCCGTATTTTTTCTTTAGTTTCATTTAACAGATCATCAATAATCATGTAACGTAGTAAATAAATTTTTAAACAGTAAAATAGTTCATTTAAAAGTTGTCATGTAAAATCATTACAGAAGCTACTTTTATTATTGCAGCCACTCATTTGTCCGAAGGCCTCAATTATCCCGCTTAATTTCATTACCCGATTAATGACTACATTTACAATTTGATTACTACGTCATAATTAAAACATATTCATCAAGCGGATATAGTTGCAAATATGTGTATAACACGCGATTATTCCATTTCTTCTTAAGAGCGGTGATTTTAACGAGTAGATTGGAGTTAACCTCGATCGAATGAATTTTTTTCTTTTCCTTCTTATAATAAGCCTGCAAAAAGCATAAATCACGGAAAGAACGGCGAATCGCATATCGGATTTATTTAACTCGAAATGTTAAATAGTGTGAATGATCCACAGTGAGCTCCATGCAACTTAAAACATTAGGAAAAAAAATCTAATAAATCTCGGTCCTGACACGCAATCCAGTACTTCAATGGGTCGGCTTGAGAAAGGCAGAGACCCTCGCATCGGAAGCCGCCACGGAAGCGTCTCGTCGTCGCAAAAGCGGGTCCGTCGCAACAACAAGAAAGCAACGAGGATAAGACCGGTTTCTGCGACGACGAGGAATCCGTGTCACGCCTTCGAGCACTAAACGTGCCACCCAAGATAAAACGCGACGGGGACGACCTGACCGCGTACGATGTACGTGTGTAATTGTCGATCGGACGTCTTACGACGGGTAACATCCGAGAAAAATGCGGGTCCGCCATCGTAATTCGCCGAGTATCGAGGAAACGTTGTGTCCGGGTACGAGCGCGAGGTATATTTCGAAGCGGGCTCCGATAAAGTCGGGCGTACGTGCCGCGGCCGGGGGCCGCACGAATAATCGGAGTCGTTTAGCTCTCCGGCACCGGCCATCACCCGAAATTTACGATTTCGTGTTTATTCTACGGAACGTAAAGTAAAACAATCCCCAGGTATAATGGCAAAATCGATTATCCCCGCGCGCGCGTAACCTCGCTAACAAACGTGGCAATCATTTATTCAGAAAGCGAACGGAGATGAGAGAGAGAGAGAGAGAGAGAGAGAGAGAGAGAGGTCCGCATCACAATTTTCATGCAATTGCCACAATAAAGGTAAATACAACTTTGATCTACTTATTCATGATCAAAAGCGTTTGACAAAATCGAGAGACAAGTACATTGATTTGAATAAATTGGAAACGGAGACACACAATGTATCTCTTATAGAAGAAAAATTAAGTCTCACTCGTTAAATCCGCATAATCATTCACGCGTTAAATTTGCATAAACCGGGAGAACAATTTCTGTACGACGACAAATGAATCGATTAAATGGAGAAGTGTTCTTACCGGTTTACACGAACTTGCATTACTGCTACGCTCTTCTCGCTATTGCGCAAAACCATTCTCTCTTAATGACACGAGCTTCCTGAAAATAGGCTTTATATCACGCGCTCGTACCCGGTTTCCTCTCTCTCCTCTCTCTCTCTCTCTCTCTCTGGTCCGCGTCCGTCGCCGCGCGGCGATGGCACTGGCGCATACGACGCACCTAACGACAGTGGGTACCTTTACGAGTACGGCCGGTCCTTTCGCACGCGATAATTGCAGCATATTCTCGTAATTATTCGAGTCCGAATAATTTCTCTCCGCGTGCGAACAAAGACCGAACCGCCGCCGGATGTCCCTGTGAAACGGCGCACAGGTTCTTCTTTCGACTCACCCGTCGGACGAAGACTCGCTTATTTGCGGCGCGCGTATCATGGCGTTCTCGCTTCTCGTGCGCGAGAAGTGCCGAAAGCACGGGGCGTATACACACACACACACACACACACACACACACACACACACACACACACACACACACACACACACACACACACACACACACAGACGGCGGTGTACACTGCAATTAGCAAACAAGACTCGACGCTCGTGTCGATGGTAGGAACAGACCGTCACGGAAACGAAGATGAGCGAGCAAGTAAGTGAGAGAGAGAGAGAGAGAGAGAGAGAGAGAGAGAGAGAGAGAGAGAGAGAGACAAGAGGAAGCAGAGTCCAGATGAGACGAATTCCAAAAGAGATGTGCTTTTAATTATACTAACGCCTGGTGTCCGATTAAATGAACGAAGGAGCCAAACTCGCGAAGCTCGGTGCAAATTTAATTATAGAGAAGAGAGAGCGCGGGTAGGAGAGTGAGGAGAGCAAGGACGAGAAAGGGTACGAGGGAAAGAAAGGAAAGAGAAAGAGAGAGAATCGACCGTCATAGCTGCAGACTGTACGTGTGCAGAGAGAGAAAGAGAAAGAGAGAAAATGAGTGGTCGAGGTAGAGAAATCTTCAAGTATTTATATGATGGCAGTTTGTTTAGGCCGCTTATTAATGGGACGGAAGAGGGTCGTTGTAATTAAGGGAACCCGGGATTCCATCCAGTGGCACACAGAAGAGCGTCCTTCGAGGACGATGCGGCCAAGCGGGTTGCCGCGTACCGTCGAGGACGTCGATGTCTTCCTCTCTCTCTCATCTCTGAATCTTCCGTCATCTATTCGTTTCTTGTCTGTGCCTCCTATCCTTCCTACCGCGCATTTCCCCCCCCCAACCCCTCTTTATAGTTTCGTTTAAGTCGGTTCCTCGCGATTCCTCCTCCCCAGCTCCGTCTTCGCGCAAATGTCTGAAATGTCTTTCGGTAGGAAACAAAACGTATTCAACCGTCGAAGAAACCTTTATCGTTCCCATCGCCGCTGTTCCCTTCGTCGTCGTCGTCCGCTCATATTTACTATTCGAGGAGACGTCTTGAACAGACTCGGGAAGAACGGGATGAGAAGCTACCGCTGCATACGCACCCATTAAATTAACGTTATGCAAATATCTCGATGTCTGAGCGCGCCGCCACGCGAGGGAGAGCGGCAATTAGAAAATTATACTTTAATTAGGTACGAACAAGTACTGCATAACTAGCGCGCGAAAGAGAATGGTCAAGCGATATCGGCTTAATTAGAGCTAAATTCTAAATCATTCATGCTCGCATGCTTCTGCATAGTACACTGTTAAGCTGGTACTCCGTTAGAATTCCATTCAATTTGAGTTATTTTTAATCATTCTTATAGATCGCCATTGCTCCTACTTAATATGTCGTCGATTTAAACTAAAACAATAAAGTTAAACGAGTTAACTGTAAAAATGTTAAATTTGATGTAAATGTAAAATTTAATTTATTGTTTACTATGTGCATACGTTAATTGTGATACTATTTACTTGAAAATTAAGAATTTAACCACAGAAATGGGTTGATTAGATGATATTGTTTTTTAACCACATATTTTGCGTAAAAATAATAAATTTTGACACGCATAGAAGTTAAAAATAAAAAATGTTATTTGACTAAAAAAAATTTATTCCAATTTGATTTTTTTATATTTTACAGTGTATAATACTTCGTAAAACAAAGCAGCATAACTGATCGAAACTAATTCTGAACTCTATTTAATAGTCTGCAAAAAATAAAATCGATTATACATGTTTTATGTTACAAAATGTTTTGTTTGAAATTATCAAATATCTATCAGATAATGTAATAATTTATAAGAATCAAAACAGAAAGAAACGTTTTCGTGTTTACAGACATGTAATTTTAGACTAGTATTTAATTATAATTAATTTAAATGTGTTTAACATTGAAAATTCAAGCAGACCACTGCAAAAATTTCGCTCAAAAAAATTAACTTCTACTGTCTCTTAAAAAGTTTCTAATTAAAAATGCATCCGATGATATGATCTACTTGAAACGGTAATTAGTTGCAAATAATTGAGAAAATATGCTTATTATCGGTCTCGACAGCTCATTTAAATATTTAAATCGACGACTCAGCGCTAATATCATATTTTCAGTCAATACGAAATTCGCGAGAGAGGAATTTTCTCTTGTTCCCATCCTGTGCGCGTATCGCCTTTTAAACTCCCATCCCGCGGAAAAACAAAGCGTATTCAAAGCAACGTACTGTCATTTATATTCATACGACTGCACCCTACCACGTCCTTAAGTGTCTCGCGATGGAATAAAATACTCTCATTGTCTCCCTCAACCCCTCAATTTTTCTCTCTTTCTCTCTCATTGCTACTCCCTCTTTCTTTCTTTTTCTAGTCCGTCCCTCCTTCTCTCTCTCTCTCTCTTACGCTTTTTTATTCGTTCGTTTTTATCTTGTTTCTCCTAAACAAGAAAACCAGAGTTTATATTATTGTCTTTCAAAATGCGCTGTCGCTTTTATAACAAAATGATTGCAGTATACTCAGTGCAATCAAATAAACATATTCAAGCAGCATTAATTGCAGCAATTCTCATTATGTATTTATGATTAAACAATACAGGATAATTAAAGGTTATCCTGATCGCAACCATACAAACATATTAAATATGTTTTGTTTGTATGATTGGTTTCAGATTACTGTCACGAGCAAATGAATTTGTAAACGACAACTATATCTGCAGGCAGTTTACAGAACTGAAAAGCATGTTTAATAATTGATGTGAAAATATTGTTAAGCATCAAGAACCGCTTCGATCAAGAAATGGCACTTTCTCTTATTTTTAGTGAATTTATAAAGTTTTATAAAGCTTTTTTTCTCGCTTTCCCATACATGTTCTAAAGTCTTTTAAATTTACGACAGAAGGATGAAAAGAATTTACCGTTAGAAAAATAAGACAATCATCAATTATTATTTTATTTTTATACAAAAATATAATGTATCTGATGAAAGAAATGCAACTTAAACAAACGCAAGTTTTGAACAGTAGACCTTCAGGCTTTGATTAAATATTATTTAATATAACTTACGATTAAATATCAAAATTATTGTAAAAACAAGGAAGAACAAAATCATCCGCTTCAAATTTTTTTGAATAATCTAGTGTATCCAAGTTACATCTGTCTCATTTCGAAGCTGTGATAATCTTTACAAGAGAATCTTAATCGATTCTCTCATCTCCATTCGTTACATCCCTTCGTAATTGATCAGATCAGCATGAATCGACTTCGTTCTAACGCAAAAAGTCTTGTTATTTGTATGCATATCTGTTCGCCCTGTTTCTATGTTGCATCTGCGTTTTGCGTCATATATGAAATTATCAGATATACAGAAAAATCGGGTCAAGCTTTTATAATGGAATATATGCACAGATAACCTGTAGAATATTAATACATATTTTTATAATATAAAAAAAACAGAAAGAATATACATATCTGCGATGTGGTAAAAGTTTCGCTATCCCTCTCACGTAGCATACTATTCCGCTCCCGTTTTATCACGTAAAATTGAAAAAAAAAAGAAAAAAAAGAAAAAAAAAAGAAAAGGTCAGTGAGAAACTCGATTAATAAAACGCAGTCGATCAAACTCGCGCTATTTTTCTCCTCCTGTCTGCCTCCATTCGCACGCACCAATCGCCGCCAAGTGAATTCCTATTTCGCGTGAAATAGAGCGTGTTCGAAGGAAAAGCGAACTGCCGTCTATATGCATACGCAGCTCCGTCCTTAAGTGTCTCGCATCGGAATAAAATACTCATGGCGTCTCGCTCCCACTCGTCACCGGAACCGCTCTCCTCATCGTCATTCCATTCCGCAAAGAGAAGAGACAGTGAAATGAGGACGAGGGAAGGGCTGAAAAACGGAATTCGTTTAACGGTTACCGAATACATTTCTTTCGACAGTAGACGTCAATTAACTACACCCGATTCAAACTGACGTTAAACGGGGACACACGAAGAGAGAAACGGTAAAGGGCCTAACGAAGGAAAGGGACGAATGAAGCAGGGTGAGGTCCGCAGGGAGAGAGCGAGACAGGCGGAGGAAGAGAGAAGGAAAAAGAGAAAGACGGGGGAGGGAGAGAGAGAGAAAGAGAGAGAGAGAGAGGAGATGGATTTAGTCCGTTCAATTATGTGACTCGAGTGGAAAAGGATGGTTCGCTCAACGTCACGTTTTGCTACGCCGACAGTCGAGATAGAATTTCAACGCGGAGCGTTTATTTCGCGTCACTCGATTAATTAATCGCGCATTAAAACTCGATGGGATCTGCATACGCGGCGCGGCGCGGCGCGACGCGACGCGACGCATCGCCGTGCCACGCGATCAATGATATTTTAGGACGAAAACGGGGGAGAATATCGGTGCACCGAGTACAAACAAAAGAGCGCGTAGAAGATCGCCTCCGGGAATCGGTCGTAAAGTCGGAATTATGTGCGTTACGTGCACGCAATTGCTAATTAACTGTCGTAGCGGGAATCACAACCGGTACTTCAAGTGAATAACCCGCCCATAATTACGCTTTAATTCGTCGGGATTATTTTAATTACATCTTCCTCTACTGCCCGGTGTGCAGCATCGCGCGCGTAGCGATGTCCGCGAGCAAAAGTACGCGTCATGAAATCCCCCTCCCTCCACCCTCCCTTGAAAAAATACACATTAAATGTATAAAATACTACACGTCAAATACATTGTGCAAGCTTTTAATATTATAATGTTACTAGAACAATTTTACGCCTTGCGTGGCAATCTCTTGATTAATTTATATACATTTCTTTTATTATTTATACTATTTGTTGTGCAATGACGATAATAAATTGCGAATTGCAAATCGCAAATTAAAATGTTAAATTCAGTGGCTATAAATTCCGGGAGGCAAGTGTATATTTATTTAAATAAATGCCAAATAATCTCCATTAATTCGACGGCCGAATTACTCGAAACTCCGTGATTTTTGACGAACAAACGGCAGAATTAATCACATTCAGTGCTTGACCGAAACGTGCCGTCGCAAAATCGAGGCTGTGGCAAACGCATAAGTCATGAATATGTACGGCATGCTGCGCGATCATAAAATTTTAACGACGCGATTCGCGAGAAAATTCAGAATATGATGATACCTCAAAAATCGCTTTTGTTTAAAAATATTGAAAGACTTAAAATCGAAAAAAACTGCGAAATGCAGTTATAAAGAAAATCTAGAATTGCATTTTTTTTTAAATGAATAAACAAATGTTAATGTATTTCCACCACCAGCGTATCATCATACTCTAAACTTTTGGATGTATAAAAAAAATTAGATCAATTTTTACGACGGAATATATAAATATTATATTAATATTTGTATAACATATAAGAGAAATAAAATACACACACCTGCGATGCGGTAGAAAAATTCAAGCTTTAAATGTCCAGTGTTATTTCAATTTTGACGAGATTACTTATCGGAAATTTCTCGTAACTGAAGCGTAAGAAGAATATCGTATTTCAATTCGCCTATTTATCGCCCGTAACGCGAATCCATACAGATTAAACTGCGCTCGCTCCGAAAACGCGATGCATTAATGTGCAATTAATGGAAGAGTAGTAATTATCCGATAACGATATCTAATCTGATCAATCGTACGGACCGAAAGACGCGGGATTAACGATACCGAATGCTACAAGGCTTGGCGTACAACGGTGCCGATTTAAAGCAGGCGGTAACGATGCATCGCGGATGCAGCCATCGGAGCGTGCATCCGTGGGTGCAGCAGCAGCCACTCCCGAATACAAGTTTCAGAATGTAATCGCAAATATCTGCAGTCGTGTATGCTTGCGTTGTTATTACGTCTTTGAAGATTACCATAATCGCTCGTTGATAAATGTGACGGATCGAATTTAATTCCCTCATCAATGGGAACGACGCACGGCGGGGAGAGAAGGATCGCTCCGATCTGCAATCGAAAGTACTTAACCTGTGCACCAAGAGCGGCTTTAATAGATCAATGTTCATGATTTCTCGAAATCCGAACAAAATAAGTTTCTTTCTCGATTGCGATTAAAACGCAATGAAATCTAGAAAACTTGGGCCAAAGTGCGGTTGGTATTTTTAATTGTCGCAAATTGCCCGTAACTCTTTTACATTTCACTTCAACTTCGATTCCTAATCGAGTTCTGTGTTCTACGTGTTTGCGTTTTATGTATTTCTAAATATATTTTCTAAATTCAATCGTTTGAATAATTGATTCCAAGTAAAAATAAGTCGAAAAGACGAAACACAGATTCTCCAAATTGCATAAAACTGCAAATAGGATATTATTTATGATCATATCAAGAGATTAGACCGTAAAGATAAGAAGCAATGTAATAGATAATAAATGTTAAAATTCTTTGACACAATTTATGTCTTCCCTGCACATAACATTTAGGAAAAAGAAATATTCTCTCGTAGAGTAAGGAGATATAACTAAAAAAAGCTTAATGTTCCTAGACTCGACGTGAAAAACTTTATCTCGACGCCAACGTTAAAGAGCGAGAAAATTAATTGCAGGCGTAATAACGGGGCTAATATAGGAAACGATCTCGAGATGATTTCAGTGTTAGGTGTACGAGCAAAAACGCAAAATTGATTAACGCATAATAAAAACGAGGCAAGGAAGACAAGCCCGCGATAAGTGAAAGGACTCCGAGTATGTTAAGGTGTAGAATAAACCGAAGTTATAGGACTTTAGACGTAATATTCTTGCAGAGCGCAAATATTTTGACTGTCCAGCGGCGAAGAAAATTATGCATTGTAACATTGAAGCATTAACTCGCTACGAAATGGACGTACCCATGAATTCTAACGTTATTTGCGTTCAACCCGCAGATAGGTTATCGTAGGCGACGCAGTATCGGTAGACTTATTCCAACACATATTTCCCCGAGGAGCATCCTTCCCAAGAGAGCCCGGTTTATTCTCGAGGAAACACGACGTGATGAATTTCTAATTGGAAAAGCGAAAGGTCTCTTTTCATAAACAACACGTCTTCTTCTTCGAACTCGGTATTACATGTAAGATCCACGAGCTTTCGCTTAATCAAGAAGTGCTGTTAATTAACAATATTATGCATAACTAATCGCGCTGATAATTACAATTTCTTACAAACTTGATGCTTTAAATTGACTGCTTGAATCATGTCATCTTCTCCATGTACAATATTTTAGAATTAAATAAAATATTTAAATGTATTCCTGTGTGCGGGACATATGAGTAATTCAGAGCATTTAAAATAGCGAAGATAAAATTTGAAATATAATGCACTTAAGTAAAGCTGATACATGTATAAAGAATATATCCATTTTAACAAGATTTTTCTTCCATCTATTTTAACAGATTTAATTAAATCGCTTAAAATAAGTGACTCTTGCAAGTATTATCATAAATATATCATAATTTCAGTTATTTTACATTTATCTTATTTCGCTTTAAATAATTTATATAATTTCTTGTTAACATCTCTCTTTCTTAATAGGAATTGACCTATATATATAATGTAAAATATATTTAAGATTTTATATTTTAGAAATGTGACGAATGAAAAACATTTTGTAAAAATTAACTTATTTTTCTAAATTATTGTGGTGTATTATTACTTATATATGTAATTTATAAACACATTATATATATAATATTGAATACAAATTTGCAAGTTATCAATATTCACAAAGTGTATTTGACGCGACACTTTTCTGAAATTTAATATTTCTAAATGTAACGTACGCTTAATCGCCAGTGAGCTTATTATCATGCATGAACACACGCTCACTTGTTCCATTCAAGGTCGAACCGCGTCAGGTCAGTACTCAATATTGTAGACCGCTAAGAACTAAAATTACTTGCAACCGAGGCATGTAAATTTTCCCAGGGTGTATGCACGGGCGCTTAACCCCGTCGTCGGCAAAAACTCTCAAGGACGTGTTGCCAAAGTACTTAACGAAGAGGAAGTTTGGACGATGACGACGACACGACGGGAACTTGCCAAAAGTCCCCTCGTACAGCGACGGTGTGTGAGAGTGTGTACGTGTGTACACCGTTCCCCATTAAAACGAAATGCTGTTTCGCTATTCGCGGTGCGCCATTAGGTGTATGGAAATGGCACATAACCAGGACGATAAGTGCGGAAGGGGTTGAGAAATGAGGAAGTTCCCCCACGGTAACCGTCCTGGTTCTTCAGCTTATCTTGTGTGACTCGTCGACATACATGTCGTCCTTATCTCCTTCGTACCATATTACACGCCATGCACAACGGTGGCTGGCTATTTTCGAGTGAGAAACCGGGCGGGCGCTCACAATGGAGAGCCGAGACACTTTAAACATAAAGGGCCTTAACTTCCCGGCAGATTAGATTTTTAAAGCCTCCGCGCACTCGTGGATCCCTGGCTCGTGTTAGCGCCTCATACATCATGTTTACGACCGATCGCGAGAGCGCTGAACGTTTCTGAATGAACGATCGATCAATTACCAATGATCAAGAAAATTTTCTTAACGATACAAAATTGCAGGCGTCATTTTTTCCGACGCAACTCAATTCGATCCAATGAATATACATCGTACAGTGAATCATCGTTCTGATTTCTCGCGCGAGTATATGGTGCATGGCGAGAGTCTAGAGTCGCGCAATATTTCAGTACTGCGCTTTAAATTTAAATCATACAGCCTTATAACACTCGGCTGAGGACGTGTCATTGATCGCAAGTCGCGCCCACGACTCGGTCCCTGCGGCCGTACTCAACCGTGAAATTACAACGGCACAGTGGCAAACGCGACGTGTCACCGTCTTCCGGAGTGCGAAACTGGCGAGATTACTTCCAGTCGGTACCCAAGTTTTTCTATGCAAAACGCGTCGTCGCCGTCGCGCGCGCTTCACGCTGCCTGTCTCGCGCGTCAGCCGCGTTAACGGACATAGAAAATTACTTAAAAATGTACGTACGTACTTATTTAGACGCTTTTCCTCCTCGCCAATTCGCTCGTGCGAATCCGTGAGTTTACCGTGCGATCCAATTCACGGCAGTGACTCGGCAGAGACAGGAGGGTAAAAAAAATACAGAGAGAAAGAAAGAGAGAGCGAGCGAGCGCGCGAGCAAGAACCGCGCGGCGCGGACAGTCACATAATTCGTCATATAATTTGTCGACGAAAAAAGAGTTATTCCACATCAGAGAAAAGTATCGTCGGGCATATTCGCAAGACCGGAACGAGCGAAGCGCGGCTGCTTCGTGCGCGGCGGCGAGCCTAGTTTGGTCTCACGATTGCACACGATGCCTGTCTGCACCGGTAATGACTATCGACCGAAAAGTTTCCCACAGCCGTCTTTAGCGCTGTCTACGTTTATATCGCGCCCGTATTTCCTGGTAGGAACCAGTTCAACGCGCAGTGGTGAAATCAAAGCGGCCGCCCGCCTGGTAGATTGTCGCTTCAAATGCGCGAGACATCATTCGCAGCATCGATCATTTCGCGCGCGGTAGTCAAGCTGGAAATAACTTTACGGGCCATATATCGCGAAATATCATGACGTGACATTTCTACGTGGCGCCAATAAATTTAATTGTGTTTCTCTCGCGTCTCTCGCTGAAAGTCACCAGAGTGCGCGAGAAAAGCTGAATGATTGACTTAGCAGGGGCGAGGACTTCCGCGTCTGTAATTTGTTAAGGATTAAAAAATTAATAGATGTAGGAGAAAGTAGTATTATGGGCCGTACAAGTATTATATAGCCACTGGTATTATCTCCGTTATTAGGTGACGAATTCTAGTAATTACTCATGCAATATATTTTCTCTTCAGAATGGTACAGAAAGATAAGTTAAAGTATTGTCTTTGATAGTGTATCTTCTCGTGAAACAATTCGATAATGTCAAAGTCCATAAATTAAGTCTTGTCATTTTTCATTCTAAAATCGGGAACATGTGTGCTAACTTAAGCAGCCAACTGAATTTTCCATGTGCTTTTTCATGGTCCACTAACATAGTATGAATGCTTCACTAATATTGCGATTATAGAACGCTGACGTGCGTCCAACGACCTCGACTCATTCATTACTTTCGTATGTTTATATTTCGTTCAAAGTTTAAATTATGTAAATTATTATTATTAGCTAAAGATGACTAAGTCAAGTTGAAACGATCCTTCTGTTGTATTTGAATACTGTGTTATAAAATTATAATATATTTATTACATCCTTCTAATTATTCGTTTATTGATCTATACCATTATATTGTTTGGAAATTGTTATTACCTCTTTATTTATATATGAATAAATATATAATTTTATAATAAAATACTGTGTTTTTAAATTAAAACCAATTTTTTCAACTTAATCTTATAGTGGACCATATTACGCTTGTTCCTCTTCGACTCATTATACAGTATCGCTACATTTTTATAAATAATATTCAATATAACAAATATGTCATAACTTTGAGTATAAACTCTGTCAAAGAACAGTTTGATGAACATAATCGTCAAGTTTTCAATTAAAAATATTGGTAATTAATAAAGTTGTATAAAATGTAAATGGATGGCCACAATGATACCACCTCTTCCTTCACTAATTAACACTTTCTGGAAATTTCGCTTTAGCGCGTAAAACAACAGCGTGAACGATACATTGCAGAATTAATTCGTAAAATCGCGGATCCCGAATACCTCAAAGTAGGATTAGGTTCCCGCGCCAATTCACGAAAGCGACCATCCAAAAATTGATAAGCCCAAAGCACTAAGTTATTAAGCTGTAAAGCCGCTTCGCGGAATCGGACCGTGATCGATCGAGAAGCACTGTGTCCACATAACGCAGTAGCGGTAGCTTCCATCCTGAAACGGGGTTGTGCGCGTAGTAAACGAATCGCTCGATTAACCGCCGTAATCGCGAGGCTACGAATCAGAGCCTGTGATGCACACGAAGGGATGTAAACCTACGCGATTACGTACGTACGTGAACTCGATGGGTACACAGAGGGGAAGAGGAACAACGCGGCCGGGAAAGAGATACGGCGGCGGTGGGTGTGTACGCGGGTGCGTACGTGTGTGCACACGCGCGGTTTTAACGAAGAACAGAAAGGGATGAGGGACGAGCACGAGGGAGGCCCGATGTCGGATAGTGCGAGCGAGTTAAAACCACGTAATTAACATAGGTAATTGCGAAAGTATAGTGTCGTACCGACCGTCAGGCTGTCACGTCGGTTTCGACTCGCCCACGCGAGGCACCTCCATTTGCAGGATGATTTGGTTAAGCGATCCCATCGGAATCGCAGTACCGCCGAAGCGAACGAAAGCCTCCCGTTGATCGGCGGCGGCGGCGGCGGCCAGGTGGATTATTTTACGAACGACGAAACGATCATTCCGAGCTTATTACGCCTAATCACCTGCACGAACAAAACAGCGCGGCGCGTTCAGTTTGGCGGAGTCGGGAAGGAAGTAATACGAAAATAAACCTACCTATTACTTCAATTGAAAAGGAACATGAAGAATAGATTAATTTATTCTCACGCGGGAAAGGCGTGTTTAAAAGGACGAATTTGTAAGGAGAGTGCAACCATATTTAGAATTTTTACACATAAAATTACAATAAGATAAAATATATTTTAGATTATATAAACTTCTAAGTATGCTAACACATTGTTGGTTAAGTTTTGTACGCATAACTGTATCGTAATAAGATATTATATGCGCAATTGTTCAAGAAATTATGAACATTTATCAGTTTCAATAAAAAGATAAATTAGTTGTTGCACTGAGAAAAAGTTGTTAAATGGACTAAACATTTATTTTCAATTCGATTAAATTTCTCCATTTAACTTGGATGCATAAAATATTTGAACTTCAGTTTAAGCATTTATACATTTAACTTAAATACGTAAACACTTGAAATGAAGCAATTTAATCAAGTTAACAACTTGTCTTCTGTGTGTAACGATACTAGATAACATGATTGTCAAATTAGCTCCGACTGATAAGGGTGAATCAAAATTGTCCTGCTTGTGTAGTGAAAATAAATGTGAAATTAATTTACGTCATAATCATATAAACTGCCTGTCTTGGAGTTTGATTCCCTTTACTAAATATTATGTTGTTAAAATGAGACTAACTAGATTGTTTATATCTACATGCATAAATGGAAAAAAAAAAAAAAAAATTAAAAGTGTATTAGCCAAAATTTGATAAGCGCGAGATGTCTATCAACGTGGCTCTCTCTTTCTCTGCTGCACTTTGCAAAGTCATCAATAGCAGAATCGGAAGAAAGGGCAAAATTATAAAAGATTTTTCCTATTGTGCGCGAATGCTGCATGCCGCGTTCAACTAGGAGAACTCAACGGCCACGAGCAATCGCATAAATTGCTCAACGTGCGTGCTACGCATTCGTTTACAGGGCTTCTCGTTGCGATGCAATTAATTCAAGCGGACTAGAAATCCCCCAAAACCAGCGCCCTACCGATCCCACTCACTGCCTCTCTCTCTCTCTCTCCCTCTCTTTCTGTCGGAGTGTCTGCATCGATTTCGCGCGCGTAGGATAAACCTGATCACGGAACGGCTTGCCAAACAAGGGTTGCGAACATCGGGTAGAACTTGCGCGACTGCCGACGTGTATAGATTCCTCTAAACTTCCCTAAGCTTGAAACCGGAGATTTCTGTAAACCGCCCGTACCGACGGAAGAGCTCGATCGGCATTTTTTTGCGCTTTTTTTTAACCAAGTCGCTTTGATACTGGGATACACGTCGCGCAGAATTTAAAATGCAAGATACCGAATCTCAGATAATTCTGATTTGTTAACAGCCCTTGTAATTGGCATTTATACGAGAGAATATACAATCGTAACTATGAATTTAAGCCATTAAGGACTCTACGTGTTTCGATTTTAAGAGACAAATAAATTGCTGAATATTGAATAACAGAGTTTATAGCAAAAAACAGATTTAACAGTAACATGAAAATATGATTGTACTTTATCCAATCGTCCCGCGTACGATCATATTTTTTCATTACAGCAGATACACGTGATATACATGATGCAAGATTATCAATGCAAGATAAAAATATAGATATACATATAATATTGATCGGCTTTACATTTTGTAATTATTTTTACTCTCATGAAGTGCAGCGGCCTGAAAATTTAATACACTGATATGCGTGCGAGAGTGAGAGAGAGAGAGAGAGAGAGAGAGAGAGAGAGAGAGAGAGAGCGCGCAAAAGATAAACTTACATAAGCGCTTCGGTATCGTTTGTCACGTTGGCACATCTGATATTTTTGCAAACTGCCTCGGACGGGAAGTCGATAAACGTCATACATTATTTTCAGAAATGCAGTAAGCTATTGTGCCACAGCAAAGACGATGTAAGTTTTGCATTTTTATTGCCTCGCCCAGCTCCGCTCATATGTATCGCGCGAAGTATATGCGTGCGCGACGTGCGAAGTAATAACCGCGAAACATGGGTACACAAATAATATAGACATATGGGTCACGCGGTGAATAAAAGCGGTGGGAAGGAAGGAAATTTGTCGCGCGGGGAAGATAAAATCTTCGCTTACTCCCGATTATATTCAACTTGCGCCGCAAGTATCTCCAGTATTCAACTGCATCTTCTTTCACTCACGGTTGCGAGCGTAGTCCGTAATAACGTTAAGAAACAAATGAATCATAAAATTTCCAGCAACGTAACTGTAAGGTAATCCAATTTGGCGGAAAGTCGATTCCTAGGATCGGGCGAGCTGTCACGGCTGTGAATGCAAATAAGCTAATGATATTATACAAGTTGTACCTGACGCTTCTAGAGGCGAGGCACTCTCCACAGGACCCGCGCCTGATCAGGAGAGAGCGTCCTGTGTATGCCCCGCGGATAACACTGGCTCGGTAATTCATTTCCGAATGCATTACACCGACATGGCTTCAAAGCGCTTTCCGTTAACAGGGGTCTCGTACGCGGTACTGTAATTGATTTACTCCCTGTAACCTTAACGGATTGAGTTGTATTACTCCGCGTGTCGTGTATTCGCCGCGAGCGCGAAAGAAAGACGTGCAAACAACGGACGTGGACCAACTGCCCGTAGGGCAACTGCCCGTAGGGCAACAGCCAGCCACCCCTAGCATATACGAACGCATATATATATATATACATACAATATATGTACGCGTACATGTATCATGTATAAAATATATGAATATCTATATCTATACCCACACACACACACACACACACGTATGAACCCTCGTGGTTCTGGAGTGCTCTGTGCTATTGAACGCGTCATTTCATAAAATTCGTTTTTTTTTTCGCGTTAGAGCGCACACACCGGTCCATCGATAAAAATTACAGTATCCGCCACCGCTGTGCGTTCGCGATTGCACTTCGCCGGGGTCGCGTAGCGTGACAATATGGGAATTTAATACCGCAATGTGCCGAGGGAAGGTAGCCGGAGGGGTTGAAATAACGCCGTAATAACTGCCTTCGGCGGCAAACAGAGAGGAGGAGAGAGCGAGAGAATGAGAAAGACGGAAGTTGACTCGCCGCCTCTCTCGCATCCTCGCCGGTACCTACCCTATCGACCCCACGAGGCGAGAGGCGTTGTATCGCGCCGGCACGAGCAAACGGAATTTCGTTAATTTCCCTCCTGCCCTCCCCTGCCCGACGTAGGTGCTCGGCGACGGCGACGGCGACGGCGCATCGTAATTTCCCCGCGCTCGCGCGTTTCTCAAGTAAATTGCCCGTATTATTATGTCGAGTGGACTGCTTAATTATCGTTAGCCCCGGACGGAGTAACTTTCTTGCCGCGAAACGTCGGCAGTGATAATTTTGCTAGATTGTGTACACGTTTGGCGTATGCGAGAACGAGAGGCACGCTTTCGCATCGCGCGTCGCTTCGTCGCCTTACACGATCCATTGAACAGAATTTCCTTTCATTTCATAAGCTGGGTCTAGGGTTGTCCGGCCCGGAGGACAACTGTCGTTAAAAGGTATAGAATAGGGACTCGGAAGTGATAACATAAAACGAAATAAAGTCTGTTCCAGCGAAGTTGTTCTCGAAATATTCGTCATATTAATAATCATTTTCGGGGGAATGAGCTCTTGTGTTTGTATTAATATTGTAAATTGTATGTGCTCTATCTCGAAGCAAGAGAAATCTGTTAGTCACCCAGAATTATTCCAATTATTTTAAATAAAAAAAAGGTTAAAGACACAATCTCAATTTGGAATGTTATTATAAAATTGTTAAATTTTTAAAGACAATATATACGTTTAAAATTAATGAAAAGAGAGATTAACCGAATTATCGTTTCTTAACATTATTACATTATAGGTATTAATTTTTACTATATGATTTCAAATAACTTCATTAAACGTCTAATTCTCAATGATAATCGTATTTGGTATTAAATTACGAATCGATTTGAAACAATATATCAAATTAATTGAATTTGGTATTTTAATCTGTGTTTACGTTACTTGCTTGAAACAACTTGATTAACATAATTCTTCTCCGCCGAGACACCTCTCACAACTCTTAAAAAAACTGATTACAGATTTTTAAGATATTCCAAAGAAGAAAAGAATGGGACGCACACACATACACGCGCGCACGCACTTCAGCGTCGTTCCGGCGGATAAAGGACAGCAACTTGGTCGTCGTAGGATGTGAAATTGCGCTAGGAGGGAAAATATCATGGTAGTTGTATTCTCTCGAACCGCCAAGCTTCTTCCTCGCGAGGGATCTTAAATCGGGCGGCAGGTGTGCGTGATAGCGGCAGAAATTTAATCAGGTGTATCCTGCTATTACATAACGGCCACGAGCGCGCAGTAAAGAATTTACACTTCTAATTGACAGTTTCGTCGCGCGTGTTGTTGTAGTCGCACACGACAGCTATCAAGACCAATGTGCGATGTTATCGAGATTCAAGACACATTGAGATGAGATGTAAAAAATCTACTTATGGATATCCCAAATATATTTTAGGCAATATTTTTCATTATGTGACATTGTACTTTCCGCATTTGCTATACGATATTCAAATAAATCAATTTTTTACTTCCAGTATATCATAAAATATAAATGCTTCTTGTGTAACCGCAACTTCATCAAACAATGAAATGGGCTACTAAATAAGACATAGGAGTTTACTTTTTAAAGAAGGCACTCAGGTGGCAATTGCTGGCAGTTGTTGCAAAATATGTTATAATGATCAGCGAACTTTATGCGGCAACAGCTTTCTTCGATACAAATACTTATTTATTTTTATTGCTCCTGGAGATATTGCATTATCACTATGTTTTCACGAGCTCAAAATAATTTCTTTATGAATAAAGAATAGTTCAAGAAACACGTAACAACTTTATATATTTATAAGTATACACATATATATTTTATAAACTATTCAGACTTTAACTCGATTTCTCATATGCAATGGTTTTTATTTTATATTATTTATATAGATAAACAAACATTTTTTTTTAGATTACTCAAATACAAACACAAATAATGTTTTTGTCCTAATTATAAATAACAATGCTTATTTTACATAATGTTTATTTTACATAATAATTTAATGATTTAAAATTTAATTTTTATGTTTATTTATTATCCACGTACAATAATGTTATTTTATTTTTATGTGCCATTGTACTGTAAAGATATAAATTATATTTAATTTCATTTCGTTCAATTCATAAAAATGAATAAATTTACTCTTTATTTATTGCGTTATTTATTGGTGTTAAAAAAAAAAAAATTGTGACCTGTATATTCAATTTATATCATATCTCATTTTTTCCCATATTTTCCTACTTTTTACTTTTTCGTTAATACTAAAGTTGGATTTACATTTTAGAGATTTTTATTAATAAAATGCATTAGTTTGCACGTTTCTCTTAAGAACTTTGCATAAATTAGAAATTTTAATATTTATATCAAAGTAATGTTAATGTAATTTTAAAAAAACGCATGTTATCTGCCTTTGCCTTAAATATTTCGACACCCGTCTTTTGATATTCTAGTCTACGACTATCGGGGTTTGAGCTACAAGTTATATTTCTCAAGAGAGAAATATAACTCAAGTATTCGAAGAAATATATGTCAGTGGAAGCAAGGCTGTCGTAATCGAATTTTCGTATCACGAAAAGAAATTGGCAAAAACAATGACTCACCATTCGGAATTGTCTCGATGACGTTTAATATCGGTGAGCGATGCGTGTGATCGCAACAGAATTTTAATCGGCGCACCATAACCGAAAACTTCCTACTCGATTTCCGAATATCCCGGAATGTTCACGCGAGATTCGGCACTCCTCTTCGCGGCCGTTAAAATGTAAATCGTCGAACGCCGTGCGAATTCCCGGTATCGAAAATTTTAATATTACAACATTCGCGCGCGTGAGTGGTCGCCCGTTCGCGCGAACACACCGAGGCAGTTGAAGGGAGAGTTGCGGAAAATATCGTCGGAGAGGAACAGAGGGGATACCGGAGAGAAGCGAGATTGCGGTACTTATGGAAATTAAAATCACTCCCCGACAAATATTCGCAAGGAACAACTTACGAAACTCCGAAGTTTAATCTTGAATTTGATTAAGCCGGGCCCGAGCCTGGACCCCCCGCCTGCACGAAAGTCGCATTCACCCCCTCCGGTTCTCGCTACGTCTTCGCGAATTAACTGACCGTGCTCGGGATTGTTCGGTAAGGTGAAGGCGCTTCTCGTTTGTTCGTGCCTGAACGGTAGACCGATATAAAATTAATTTCCGGCGCGGCGTGAAGAAGCGCGGTAAATTGCATGGTGCATAATCGACCGGGTGTACCCCATGTCTTTATTGAATGAGTTAATGAAAAGACTAATGAAAAGATAGCATCTCTCGAATATGTATTTTTCTCTAAGCAATTTCTGATAGCTCTGTCGTTATTTCGCATGAAATTAACGAGTAAAATTACATTATCATGGATAAAGAAGATGATTTCCTCTATACACATATCAATTAAAAATTTTACTAATTTTTAATAATTTTATCAATTCATAATATATTTATGTAATATATATTTTATTATATATTTATATAATTTTATCATTTAGACTAACTTTTTGAGAAAATTTACTAATATATAATATAACATAAAATCACAAAGCACCTATATAAGCGGCACAATATCATGAAAGCTCGAAATCTTGCTAATTATAACAATTTAGTACTAAATACTATATAGAATTTACGTTGCATCGAAACTTCTCGTTTCTTCAAAAACATATAAATTTGCAGAAATTTTGCAAATATACGTCACGCTTTTGGAAAAGGCGCGTCGATCAATTAAATTATGCAGGAAATGTTACAAACGGGCGGTATTAAAATATTAGTTGGACGTACTTGTGTTACCAGCGCATTAAATTATTAATGCACGCTTTGTGCCCCGTCCAAAAATTAAAACCACGTATGCATCGCCGCAGAAATTGCATCAATAAATTATCGTAAACATATTCGCAAACGTGAATGTAGTTAGATGGTTTTTGCGTAAAAGCTGTCAAGCATCTTGATATCAAAACTAGTAAATAACTTGCACAACGTTCTTTACAGAAAATAATGTAATGACTTTCTACATTGTTAGACTAATTACGTGAGTAATGTAACGGATTTTAATTCAATAAAACACACAATTACTGCATTTAAAATTCAATTGTTAATGAGACGCTCATATAACACGAAATAACGAAATAAGCTTCTCAGAGAAACACTTTTTAATTATTTTAATGTCTAGACAGATGTATATAATTTCTTAATTGCAATAAAGAAACAAATAATCATAAATATATTATAAAGTTGACACATCAATTAAGGCAGTGACGCAAATATACAAATTTCTGTATTCAAAATTTCTTTACGTCAAGAAGACTAATTAAAAGAAATCATGTGAGTGACGTAAAAAATTTGTTAATTTATTTAACACAATATTGTTTCACCTGGATAAGTTCTTCGTGCGAAACCCGTCGAGACAGCGTTGCTAGGCTAGCAAATATCCGGTTTACGCGGCAGGTCGGTGCAGCCGGTGCCGCGACTAAGCAAAATTATCTGAAATTTCAGCGCAATCGGAAGCACTGGTTGGCTGGCAACGGGAATAGGACGAGCGGGGGAACATGCGGGGACGGGGAAAGGGAATAGGGATAATTTCGGTTCTCGCACGGCAAAACATCGCGGTTGACCCTTTGCGTAATTGGCGTCACACCGGTGTTTATAGTGCCACACTGGACCTTGCAGCTAGCATTGCGTGTGCATCCGCAAGTATGAGTGATCACGAATGCACGCGTGCTAGCGCATACATCAAATCAGTCCGGGAGCGATTGCGACGTCCTTTTATCGACGTCCTTTCGACTCGGTTAAATTTTATTTTTGCAACTTGGTGCAAAACTGGAAGTAATTTTCTTATCCAATTTTATTACGTGTTGTAAATAATGGGACATCTCGTGTACCTCGACAATAGATTCTTATGATAATTTATGTATTGTACGTCATGAATATTACACAATTTTGAAAAACGTCACAGTTGAAAAATTTGTATTGAAATTTAACGTATATTGCATGTCCTAAACGGTTCATTCAGTTTTGTGTTCATTTTGTGTTAATTTAACATAAGATAAATATTAAAAAGTAACATAAAATTATATAAAAAATTGTAAATAAATTGTAGAAGCATAATAATCCTTCGGTAAAATTAATATTCATAATATGTTGACACGTACATTTTATTCATCTATCTTAAAATTTATACGTTTCAAAGCTACGTTAAATATCATTCATTTACTCCTAAATTATGTTATTTTAATATTAAGAAACGTTGGATATCAGTTTGACACAAAAATTCTAATAAAGACCGGTTTTAACATAAATACAAATGTTTTCCACTGTATATACAAACATTTAAAAAAACATTTGGTATATTATTTTAATTACATTTCCAACCAGATGAAACCTTGTAGATGTGAAGGCCGTAACATTGTATTGAATAATGAATTATTCCTCGTTAATTCGTTGCTGAAAAGAATCAACCATAAATTTACAGACGTGGTAGTCTGAAGAAAGCGTATACGGTTACCGGATGTTATATATTAGCAAATACATCTGTTTCCGCGAAATCCATATGGATGCGTGCGGCGCCGTGTTTACCCAATGCGTGAGCGAGACTCGGTCTCGTGTCGATCCGCGCAAGATACCGCGAGAGTTACGCGAGCCGCAAAACGCAAGACCTCCGGGTACATTTACGGTAAACGTACCGAGACGAGTTGTACCCGTAGTCGCGCACAAGGGAAATGACCCGGAGGAGCTGAAAGTTAGCGCGTTAGAATGTCGCTTGTGTACTTCGTTCCTCGCGCGTATCGTGGAAGGGTGTATTTTTTTTACGCGCTAGAGCAAGCAAGCGTAAGGAAGTTTGTTGCAAAATTTACCTGCAGCGAACGTACTTTTCTAACACGAGATGCTCGCGAGTGAATAGGACCTTTGTCGTATAATTTGAACATTGTCGCCGCCGGAATTATGAAAAATGTAATCTAACGGAAAGATTGCAATACAAAATATTATAAAATTGCTGGAATTTTATGGATTTCATAAAAAAAAAATCGCGCACCAGCAACTATAAAGTGAACAAATAGCATCTCAACTATGTATTACAAAGTTGCAATAAAAATAAAAAAAAGAAAACTAAGCAAATACAGTAATATTAACCGTTTGTAGTAAAATTGACGAATAAACTGTAGAAAAATAGTAATGCAAATGTAGGTGACAGAAAAGTTGAACTGACTGACAATTAGATTTGAACTCGGGATTTCTCGTTCTCCTTCCTAGTATTTAGGGCCTTACACCCGCTGTTTCACTGCTCTATCAGAGTTATTCCGGTCGTATACTTAATCAGCCCGTACATAAACCGGAAGTATGCAATTGTCACTTGTTTGTAGTGGTTTATATAAGTATGTAATTACAATTGAAGTGCTATTTTACTATAAACTGATGTTTTTCACTACATATTAAAGTTAAGATAAACCAGATGCAAAATGTGAAAAAAAGATAGTTATGAATATAATTAAATATAATGCTAACGTTGTATAAATAACCAAAACGATGATCTTTTATAAAATAGTTTGTATCACTATGACAATATTTATGCAACTTTCACTGTAAACTAAAGTTTCATAAATATTGCCGTAGTGATACAAATTATTTCGTAATTATTGCAACTAAAATTTTAATTGCAATAATTATAAAATAGTTTATTAAATTAGGTACATTAATTCTACATATATTTATAATTGCTACGGCTATGAATTTTTCTCTAGTGTAGCTCAATACACAAAATATCGAGAATTAGCGCATGAAACCAGATGCGAAAACAGATGTGAAAAAGAAAGACAGTTATGAATATAATTAAATATAACGCTAACGTTGCATAAATAATGAAAACGATGATCTTTTATAAAATGTATTTAAAAGATAATTTATTCGAAGAATTTGAAGAAAATGTCAAAGTTAATCTTGCATCGCTGCATTCTGAAATTGATAAAATCTCCAAGTGTGCGTGCATTTTAAGTTAATAACACTCGATGATATCAGCAGGACAAACGAAATGCGAGACAAAAAATTTTGGTGCTAATAGACTAACACACGCAGGATGGTATTGTAACGATGCACATGCACGCGTACAAAAAGGTGCATGCATCTGCCTAGCAACACACGTGCGCACCTGCACGAAGAGCATCGCCGGCGCGGCGGGCGCGACGCATCTGTTCGTTCGTCGGTAATACGCGTCTTCACGAGGCGCTCCAGTATGTAAATGACGAGGACACGGCGAAGGGGATGCGAAGGGATTGACGATAGCGCGGGCGGAAGAAAGATGAGAGGACCGCGTGCGCGCCAGAAGAGGAGAGACGAGAGGACGAGGGAGTACGAGAACGGTCGGGGCAAAGGGCGCGGAAGCGAGACAGAGGGCGCATTCAAACACTGATAAGAGACTCAATTATCGAACTATCACAGGGCGGTCGGTTCCGTTTGCATTTCCAATTATTTGCTGGGAAACGGTCTGCCAATACCGTACCGGGTACTCTCGATAACGTGGACCTCTCTCCGCATCTCGGACACCGTTGTCTGCTCGCCACACGCACACCGTTTTCCACGATACTCCACCCTCTCTACCTTTTCCTCTCGAACTCAGTCGCACCCACGCCGATGGTTATGGTCTGGCCTAGCTCCGAGGTCATGATTCACTGTCGCTTTCTGGATTATAGTTCTGCTCGCAGAAACACGGATACGAATCTCATCTGGTTTTTAAAAAACTAAATATTTATATTTAATAATAGTAGGATGAATTAAACGAAGATATAAGCAACAGCGTGACAGGGCAAAGCTCGTAAAGATATAATAATTCATTTAAATACAACTTTTTCGTATATAATCGAGAATTACAAAAGTTAAATAAATCACCATATTCTGAAATAAAATGTGGAATGAAAAAATAGTGAGTGAAAGATATATTTTCGAGTACACATGAAGAGTTAAAAGCTATTTAACAAAGATAGGAAGATCTGCCGTACCAACTAGGGGATCACGGAAAATTTTTCTAGAGAGACTCTATGGAAAGTTGGAGAACACAATTTTATGGATTTCCTTTTTTCATCGGAACGTCCTAAGCACACCCCATCAGGGTCATCGGATACAAGATGTATCAGCGGCAAGAGCAATATTCCGAAAGCAGGGATTGCTTCGAGCCATTACATAATCTCTAAGGAAATCATTGCAGATCCCGTACTGCGTATACCACGATGCCAATGGAACTGACACACCATAGATTACAGACTACTTGATTGCAAACTCGAATCCGTTAATCTGAAGATAGGGTGGTATCTAGCGCGACCATTATATCAGTCGTGTGCTTTGAAGCATTAGCAAACGCGGGCGAATACGCCTCTGCGAAGAGCAAAGCGCCAATTAAAACATCCACGTAGCTCCTCGCCGGCTCTGATTTGCCGGCGGAGGAGCCCTTTGAGCCGTTTCCACGCTAAAGCTCAAGGCAAAACACTAATATTAAATGTTATTTACACTGCGCACAATGGCTCTCGTGGCATAGAATCGAGGCTGTTAGGAAGTAGCTAACGGAAAAGCATAGCTGGTACCTCGGATTCACGCTTGTACTCGGAACAGAGCGAACATTATGCGGTGTAAATTAACGCGGCGAAGCGGGTGCTAATTTATTAAATTTATTTCCTGCCTTTCCTCCCCCCTCCTCCTCCTCCTCCTCCCCTCGCTTTCACGCATTAACTTCAGTTTCGTAACCACATAAGAACGCAAACCGCGTAACAATTGAAGGACTGAAATGATTGTTGAGCGTATATGTAATTAACAAAGAATCCGATAAATGTGTAAGAATATTATTATAATAAATGTAACAAAGGGAAAAAAAGAATAGATGTATTCTTACATATAGTACGTAATTGCAATACGTATTATATTTCGTGTATGAATATTTGAGAATCTTTACAGTAATTTAAATTAATGAAATAAATCTGAGGCGAAATTAAAGATTTATCTCGCAGCCGTCCAACTTCGATCATGCCTAAAATAATATAAAAGGCAGTTGGCAAACATATTCACCGCCAGATAAGAATTGACAATGTGACAGAATGCGTGATCTGCATTTCTTTCACCCTTGACATTTCTCTGTAATTCGCAATTCGTTTGCCAGACGGAGCGTTCTTTCACTCCAATTCTCGCTCTCACACGAGAGTCATTAATTTAAACGGCCGTCAGAAGCGGCGCGCAAAGAGAAGGGAGCTTGTGCGAAGCAGGACGAGCTCAGAGAAATCAATCGTCGGGGATCAGGCAAATAAATCCTGAATCTATAGAAAACGATCTTATAACTTTTTTCACGTCGCACCGAGCTTTCTCACGATTGTTTTCATCCTCCCGCGGACGAAAATTCAGAATCGAGAAGGCGAAAGCCTCGCAAATAGCGTAATGCGCGATTAAAGGAGAAACTCTCGCTGAAAATGTATTGATGCGAGTTCTCTGGTCTGCGGTTAAGATCGTTACAAACCGATCAACGTCGTAACGGGTAAAGGCAAAAACGTGCTTACAAAGACAGAGCGACAGCGATTACGTCAGCAATGAGGTCGTGAAACGCCATAGTGTGCATGGGGAATCGACGAAGAAGGACAGTGGAAAGGAGCAAATCCCAGGGGCATACGATGATCGATTGAAACGTTAACGAAATAAAGCAGCGCATCAGTCGCGAGATCTCTCCGCTCTCCTCTCCATTCTCGGCCTCCTCTGAAGGGATGATTAAAATTCGAGGAGGGGGGTGCAACGTGGACACCGATGGACGAGACTCCGGATGATAAGTCAGCGGGGTCCCCCCCTAGCAACCCCCTCCCCCCCTTCTCGACAGAAGACCGTTAATCATGCGATTTGACACGGAATGACATCAAACGCTGATTTACAATAGAGCGGGAAGCCCTTGGATTTCTCGCCGGAAACCGATGAGAAATTGTTTCGACATTTTTTTTGTTTTTTTTTTGTTCGACACTTATTGTTCCTGCGTTGAGTCTTATGAAATTATGACAGCACATAAGATAAGACCAGACCAATAGTGTTAGCAAGAAGAATATATGAAAAAAGTAGTTTTGTACAATTTTCAAATCAAAACAATCAACACAATATTATTGATATATTTAACAATATAAAATATATAATAATTTTTTATTTTTACAAATTCTATATCGAATACTCTGCACGACACAGAGCGATCGATCTAAGCTATCAACGATTACGTAAAAGTACGGATAGCACAATTAGCTGAATCGATAAAAGCGCTATCAAAAATGCTGATAAACTTGATACGAAAAAAAATCACTTTTTTATCTAGCGAATCGTTCTATTCTTATCCATATGAACCCATCATTCCATATTATAGCGTGTATATACAACGCAGTGACTTGAACCGTCCATAGGATATTCATGAGTCACCGTCTCGCGATTTTTTCGCAGACTATGAGTAATAGCGGGCGCCGTAGTTATTATTTAATGCAAACGCTCCCTCGGAAAGAGAGGGAAAAAGTCAGACGCGCAATAAAGATATTCAAAGAACAACGAGCAAAAGATAACTCATGTTGTAACCACTTTAAACGGTGATACACCGCAAATGTGGCGCGACGTTTTAAATCGATCGATTGATATTTAATGTTTAAAACTTGATAATATTCAATTCTTGGCTAAGGTGTCGTTTTTCGCAACAAATTCTTTATAGCATCATTATTAAATTGATTAACATTGTGATATTACTACTCTCATTCAACTTGGAATTGTGTTTCAAGACTGAAAATTTATTCGACGCGCAATCTAATGAATTTGAAAATGCATGTAAAACCTAACAAAAAATATTAGCACAAGAATCAATTATAATCGTACAAGGCTCATCTTGAATTACTTGCGTTTTCGCATATAATCGATCTGTATTCTTCTACTATTACTTTAGAAAGTGTGTTTATTAACATTTTATTTATAATTATTTGTCTTGTACACTTCCCAGGAAAATTGTAGCCATGATTTCAAGCTACTTTTCTAGATTTTCTCAATAACATTTTAGAAAATAAAAGCCCGCTTTGCTTATCTTCGTAGCCATTATTCCCCTAGCTTTAACATATAACACACATCTATTTTCAAAAGTCACACAAGATCGACAACTATTAATGCGGAATCAGATATACGCCTGGTTTAGAATTAAATCGAAAACGAAGCGAGGCGTAACTTTGTGGGCAGTCGAAAAATCTTTCCCAATATGCCGCGTTAGGCATCGTCAAGTCCGGAATTCCAAACTCGCACGTTCGCCTGTCCAATGATCCCGCTCGAAACCATGCTCGACTTTTATAGGTTTCGAACGAGGGTCGAGAGATCGGAGCGTGATATAAAAGTCGGTCGAACGTGGTTGCTTTCTTCCATGCTTTTCTCTACGGCCAGAAGCGTAACGCGGGCGATATTAACTTTCTTTTCGCAGCACGTCGATTCTATGTTGATAAGGTGGCGCGCGGCGGGGGAACGTAAGCGGAAAAACGCGCTCACCCCGCCTGGAATCTCACCCTCCTGCATCTATGAGGAAAAAGGGAAGCGCGGCAAAAATTCGCAAAGAAAAATGTGATAACTTTTGATGTGCGCCGGTGAGATTTAAAGCGATCATTTGGAACGGCCGCAAAGACGCTTGCACAGGCGAGAGCTTCTCTCGAAAGATTTATCTGTGTCACACTGAAAATTTAAGTATCGATGGCGCGCCGGCTTTACCTTAATTGATATCCATGCTTCAGGAGTTTGGAAGAAATTAAATTCTGCATTCGTAGATCAGAAATTCAAGTGCCAATGAATGTTGCAAAAAGAATCGGCCAATTACGAAGCGATATTTATTCATGGAAAATAAAAACGGGAACGAACGGCACGAGAATTTATTGCACGCGAATTTACCTCAAAATTATTTTGATATTAACTTTTTCAGAAATCAATCATGAAAATCGATCGTGTGCTTTTTTTATCTCATAAAAATTCCGACAGTCATCGGCTTGAAAATTGGAACACGGCTAATTGCGAACTGTCCTTTCGTGAAACGCACACATTAACAACCGAGGTATAAAAAGTTTAGGGTAAGAAAAAGACTCCCCGAGATCGCGTCCCATGGTCTTTGTCAATTAGACGATAATTAACTTCATTCCCTGCAAATTCCAGGGATGTCGATTCCGATTCGCTTATTTTCTCATCAATAGGGAGGCCCCGCGAAAGCATCTGTTGTAACATAGGCTATAGTACTAACTTGTCGACGGCGAGGGAGGAGGAGGGGGAGCACGAAGGGAGACCGGGGTAGTAATAAGATGGCGCCTAATCTCAGTTAAGAAGAGTAAATAATCAAGCCGAGTGAATGACTACCAATTTAATCAAGCGCTATCCGAGATTACGAATCCGGGATTGTTCATTTAATTTAAGTAGCAACTTCCAGCTTTCGTGCTTGCTAATTCGATAAAAAGGTAATGGCATCAATTTGTGCCGCAGAAAATAAAGCAAACAAATATCAAAGATAGATATGGTTTCATTTACCAACCGGCTCTCCCGTTCGACAATCTAATATAACTCGTACTTATCGCAAATTCAATTAAATATCGGAGTCAAATGCAATAACTATTGTTCCCCATGTTATATAAATAACAGCCGTTTCTATAAATTCATTTAACGCGTACTTTCCCGCATCGGGAAAAGTTGGCATCGGGCATAAAATAAATCGTTCGCTTCTGCGTGGCGCGAACGTAGTTTATGCTCTATGAAAAGACAATCCGCGCGCACGCGTCGTCACGCAGATAAAGCATAGAGGAGCCACGTAGTAGACGTGTTTTATATTCAACGTCATACAACTTTGATATCAAACGTGGATTTAATTCGCTCTTGCGCCCGTTGTGCAAAGATTCCGACTAGGCGACAGGAAAAGTATACGCAGTATGCTTCGCAGGACGGTCGTGTATTATCATTTCGCTCACGTTCACGCGGATTCCTTGATATTCAGATTGGAATCACGCTAATTCATACCGCGCTACAGAATCGCCTTGCACGTGGCGACCACGCGGACGGAAAGATCCCTTCGATATTCAAGACCTCACGTCGAATTTGCATTTAGATAAAATACAGCGTCAATATTGGCGGGACTGCGATCGGATACTGTTCACACGAAAACGTAACGTAATAAACAGCGCGGTCGTCTTGCCAAATAATTTGATAAGCGAGGCGGCGTATGACCAATATAGATTAACGTTTCTCAAGCAAATCGAGCGGCGGCGGTCTACAAAATCGAGAGACTCGTCATAAAAGATACGCGATTGGTAATTATTCCGATGATATTACGAAATATTGTTACATTTAGCTTTGCAATCGTATTTATCAGTTCCAATGTGGAGCGTTGCATTTTCCAATACATAAAAATTACTTAATCTGCTATCCACAAATGCGACATCTCGCATGGAATGGCATAAAAAGATTTAAGTACGGATAAGTGCGTAATTGCGGAGCTCGAGTTAGCTCATGCACGAAGATGGAATCGGGGTTATCGCCGCGCCAAAACGGCGAGACGGCTCGAGATCGAAAACAATCGAGGTTCGTTACTAGAGCGGTAACTCGATAGCCGCCGCTTAATGAGCGTTTTCAGCAAAATCCTAAAGAGGTATTTGCACAAAGCTCCGTTGTTAATCGGAACCTAATTAAGTGAGGATGAAGCGGAGAAGAGATGGACGCAAAATAAACGGTAAACGAGATAAATAGCCGTCGGTGAAAGATCCGCACGAAATCCTCATTCGCATATACGCACTTTTCAAATGATTTATCTCCGCCATTATAACGTAGGTCAATTTGCAGTTGAAAGCGTCGACGATCTGGTATAGATAGAAGAAAGTCGCTAGCCAGTACTGGCATAGACTTCCTAAAGCGATCATCATCTTATTTCTCAGAAGTTAAACATTGAATTTTATTAATACTGATAGAAACATGATACGCTTAGATAATTAAAGAACTAAAAACTCATGGATCATACATTCATGAAACTTTTTATATGAAACTTTTTTATATGAAATATGCTAAAAATGAATTTTTTGAAAAGCGAAAATAAAATTCGCACGATTTTTTATACAAAAGTGAACGTGTTATTGACAACATCAGATCATTCTACAGATTTGTATATTTCTAAAACTGTTTTATTTATATTTTTCCCTTTCATATTTTCCTCGCAGTGTTAAATATAAAATCGTACATATATAAACTAACAAAATTCAAAAAAAAAAAAAAAAAATACATTTTATCACTTGGTTTATCAACTTTACAGTTTATTTTAACTTTCCTACGAGACCGTGTCTGAATTCCGTCATATCTATTGTGATAGTTTTGGGACCTAATTTCTCAGACGCTCTTTGTAAGTTAAGTAACAAAAATATTAATTATTATAAAATACAAAACAATATTATAGAAACTGCTATATCATCTGATAAAAGATATTTTCTAGTTTATATTTCTGTTTTCCAAGTTTTATTTTTAGTTTCTGTTAAAAAATATTCGAAAACAAAGTGGTGTGCCAGTATTAGCGACTTCCTCTTATAAATTTTAAAAGACAACGTAACAAAATGATAAGATATTATCTTAAATTCTTTTCATATCTGTTTGCTGATTCTACGTAATTTTAATTTCAACTTTTATATTTTAATAAGATGAAATGCAATTCAAAATTTGAAAACAAAGATCAATGATAATTTATCACTTATCTTATCTTTTCATTTGTCATATCTCTTTTATGTAGCTTCACCGCATTCAAAAGTTTTAATTTATATCAGAATTGAAAAGTGTGTGCGCAAGAGAAGTTAAAATTATGTTCGCGGATTTACTTAAGTACCCCTTCATTATTATAAAAGCTAGAAACACATATATACAAATTATACATAAAAGTATGTAAAAATTATACTAAAAACATCGTAATTTTTATACATTTCTGCAACTAAACTAGGAACAACTAAGAATTCTATAAAAATTGTAATAATCTTCAAGGTTTCGTACATATATTCAATAAGAACAAAGATATCTGAGAGATATCGTTTTATTACGAGGCGCAACGGCTTTGCATAAAAGAGCATGTAACGAAAAACGAGCGGTCACGACTCGCATTATCTCGTTTCATCGCCACAGCAATGTACCTCACCCTCGTCCGTACGAGCTCTGGACCCTTAAACGGACCTTCCCAAATTAGGCGGCGAATTCTCACCAGGCCGGCACCGCCTACCGGGTGTTCTTTTTGCTCTCATGCACGTGGAACGAAGTCAATGACCCGTTATCGCACACAGAAATCAAGAATCAGTCGTCGCCGAGAGGTCCACCTACGCTTCCCACGACTCTTTCAATTACGTAGCTTTATAACCCGAATGACTGACGGCACTGTCTGAAAAATATTGCCTCATCTTTCTTACGGGAATAAAAAAAAAACAGTAGATGAAAACTATCTCCAAAAAGAAAGTCTTTCGTAATAACAGTAATAAATCTGAAATTTCAAAGACGCAGCTTGTAAAAATGCGCATAAATCAGAAGACTATTTCAATTTATTCTCGTAACTTTTCATTGTAAATTATTTAAAAATTTGTCACAGACATCGTTCAAATATAGTCTATTGTAATGTCTATATGTAGTGTGTTATAATAATACCTTCCCCACACGCTAAAGAAATAATAAAATAACAAATCGCAATTATATTAAAGGAATGAAATCATGGGGACAAAATTATCCTTTTCCGATTTCTCCGTATCGAAGTAGAACAGTATTTATTTCCACTCGGTTTCGCCGTGATCGAATGTTCGGCGAATGTTAACGATGCTCGGCACGCGTGATTTCGGGAGCGAATTTAGAAGACGTTATTTTCTCGGATCATCTCCAAAGTCGCTCATCTTCCCACGCTCTCGCCGGTCGGGGTTTTTCACGGTAGGGAGAAGCGGTGAAGGAAAAATATTGAAAGTCAGAACGCGGCGCGCGATTCTGTTGTATCGCCAGGTGACTCAGCAGTCCCAGCACGCTCTTTCGCGCTCGTTCGAGAAATCATGAACGGACATACGAAACGGGAGGCAGAGCGCGGAGGAAGAAATACGCTTATCATGTCCCAACGGCGAGAATACGGGGAAAATAAAATCCGCGCGGACGTGAAGCCTAACCGTACATGACTGGCAGTGCGCGCGAACTATAAAACCGGATTGACATTTACGTCCGACTCGAAAGTACGCATAACCGAATAGAACGTAAAGCGCTATGATATACGATCGCTATACGGCAGGGTATCTCTGACTATATGTAATCATGGACTGCCAGCATCGTTACTTTAACAATAACGCGTGCATCGAAATCCATTCTCGAGCATTTGTATCGCTATTTATGCTTTTTCCTTTGTTTATACCCTGCCTACTTTCCCGTAGGGTATATAATCTCTTTTTGTATATTGATGCTCACAAAAGTTTTTAAAAGCAGTAATATTGCCAGCGCCTCGCCTATTGTGCAACTCCAATTTTTCATGTACATTCTCAGTACTCATCCAAGTACGCCATGTTATTGCGTTAGATAAAATGCTTATCGATATTATCTAACGTCACTACGACATCTTTAAACTCTAGTCTAGTTAAATATATTCAAAAATAAGAATAACGTATCCGCCATTACACGCTATCTCCTTTCATTTAACCATTTAAGTCCGTTTGCATCGATGCTTACCTTTAAACTATGTTTAACTCTCCGCTCCGCGGACACTGTGAACCTTTCAAACTACCTTATGTATTGAATTATTCAGGCTTAAATTCAAACACGTATAAAACCAGTAAGAAACGTTTCGGATTAAACAACTGTAAAATCGTATTCCCAAATATCTTCAAATATGAAGAGTACACCAGAATTTTTCCAAAATTCTTCAATCTCCAAAATCTTCTAAAAAACACAACGTTCCCTCAGCGACCTACAATACCTGAACAGTGAAATTCAGCGAGAGTCCGCGGAGGGTTAACTTACTTTCAACCTTTTTTCTAATTCTCAGAACTAGAAAAAGATAAAGTCAAAGTTAAACCGAGTTCAAAGTTAAACTACATCGCAGTTAAACTATGGTGCAAACGGTCCTTAGCTACTTAAACACAAAGACGTTGGACGACGCGTCGTTGCGGCGTGAAAACGCATAACGGGTATATCATTCTTCCTGTGTGGACAGACGCAGAGACAGGCAGACGGTATCTGCCCCTCGGCGTTGTTGCTGACCAAGGGCAGGGTGTTGGATTCCGCGATGCCGCGGAATTCGAGCGGGGCGCCGCGGTGTCGCCGCGGTGTCGCCGCGTCGCATTTTTATCATGACCTCCCGATGGTGTCTGCGGCGACCGTATGGTCCAGGTCGGTAGGGAGAGAGTAATCGTGTCGCGTGTGCACACGTTACGCGGCACACGGGCGACGCGACGTTGCGTGGCGTGATTTGTGAGCGGGTAAAGCGTTACGCCGCGATTCCCGTCATTCCGTGATGCATCGCTGCGGCACGCGTCTGATGACACAGCTATGGGCCACGAGAAAGAGAGAGAAAGCAGAGAGGGGGAAGAGGGGGAGCAAGGGTTAGAGGGCAAAAGCGCTCGACGTGTACGCACAGTCGGGTGCACACGTGCGCGACCGCGAACGCAGGCTACGGGATGCACACGCCGCGCGTCCCGGGATCAGGTAAAATCATCCCCCCATCGTTATTCGACGGGCAGAAGCAGTTTAGGACTCGTGATCGAGGGAACCGTCGATGAAAACCATCGGCAGCCATCGCTTGGCCTCGCTTCGCGCGTAACGTTTCATCAGTTCACCGTCATCTCGTTTCGCGAACGATATACCCCGCCCATGTCGCGCCCGATGAATGAGACTGGCGAATTTCAATTCTTGCTTTCCTCCAATTTCGATTCAATACTGCGCGCATAAAATCGACGCTCTCGCCGCCGCGTCGTCCGCTCAATGAAACGCTACACTCGCGCTGTCCTGCAGGTGGTGTTTTCAAAGCGTAGCGCTAAATTTAGCCCTTTGCGCCGCGAGAACGATCTTTTCATAGGTTTCGTCCTCTACGATTATCACGATTTCATATGCGGCTTTATGTAATTGCATCGCGCGGAATCCGTTTATCCCCGTTCCGCGCAGCACTAGGATGATGACTGGGAAATATGTTAGTGGCGCTACGAGTTTCCATTTCATAGCGCTATTTATAAGTTTATTAGTCGCAAGTTACTATTATAGCTTGTGAAAGCTTGTGAGTAATACGCTCATAAACAGCGCTATGAAATGGCAACTTGTAGTCGTCGTCGTACATCGCGCGCCTCAATTGCGCGATTCTAATCCGCTCGTTACGAACAAAATCCGTTCCGCGGGACTAATGGTACAACTTATTAGCACATAAGCCACGACTTAATCTGTATTTATGACGTTATCATTAAGGTAGATTTCGTTAGGGAAACGGTAAGGCGAGAAATTGGCGATCGCGAGTCCGCAGGACCGCAAAACCTGACACATCGTAAAGGATTGAACAATTTTTGACTACTTGTCGGTACATACACATAGCACTACCGAATTTGTCCATGAAGAGAAATTCACGCTTGCTTTGCCGCGTATTAGAACCCGGTGCTGAGGGTCCCACGTGGGCATTCCGCTGCGGTCGAATCCGAGATACTCTTCGCCCCTCGTCGTCTGAGGGTGTGTGCCCTCGCGCGACACGCGAACGCACCTATTTCGCGAAAACGGGAGAATCTGGGCGATGGCGCAACGGAACGCAGCTGATTCAATTCGAAACTGGTATGCACCGCGCGCTGAAGATGAGGACATTCGAGCGGAAAAGGGAATTCGCAATTCGCGTCGATTCGTGTTCATCCAGTGGTTAATTCTTGCGCTAGGTACAGAAGCGGCATCGTCGGCGAGCACCGAACCGGACGCATTCGGAAATTGAATCCGGCCAAAGTTCTGGGATTGAACTGGACAAAATTAGGAATTCTGTGATATCAATATAAACGCAATTACAGTTTTTAGAATGTCACTCGAAGATTTTCGCAAGAATTCCATTGCCTCTAGAGAATATGTTTATCTCTTAGCAATATACTGTGCATAAATAGCGAATTCAGGTAACGCAAATATTCTGGTATAGAAAGAATAGTAGAGAAAAGTCAATATTTCTTAAATAAAAGCTAAAATGAAATTTTATAAACATGAATACAGATTAAAAAGTGTCTTCTATGATATGGTACATACAGCTGCTTTTGTAAGACCGTTTCGTATTTTGTAATAATTAATATTTTCACAACGTAACACAAAAAAGAACGTCTGAGAAATTGGATCTCAAAACTGACACAGTAGTAGCGGTAATAGCAGAATTCAAACACGGCCTCGTAGAGTAGAAATTATATATATAACTATAAAATAAATTAATAAACAAAATAATAAAAAATATTTTTACGTATTAAACAAAAATATAAAATTAAAAGGCTAGCTTTAAACCCATCTACTTTATACGGTTTTTTGATATCTTATTAGTGTATACCGTCGCGTCCAGCGCAATTTTTCCTACCATAAGGTGTTAAAGAAAATGTGAAAAAATTCATGAAATCTCTGTCAACATTGTTTTTAAAGATTTCGTAGTTGTCTGTTCTCGCGGAGAAGTGTACGCTTCACGCTGCATAGCGATTTTATGCTCCAAACCGTACTCTGAGGAAAATATGAAAGAGAAAAATATTATATAAATAAAACAGGAAGCTTTTAGGAGGCTACAAACAAGTAAACTGATCTAATATTATCAATAAAATATTCATTGTTGTTTAAACTGTACTTTGCAAAAAAATATGCACGTGTGCAAATGTTATTTTCAAGAATTTGTTTTTACAGATTTTTATAGAAAAAAACCTACAAACATATAAACTATGGATTTTTATTTATTTATCTAAGTAAATTATGTTTTTAATAATATTAATATTAATACAATGCTGTTTAGTTTCCTAGAAACGTGAGGCCGTTTTAAAAGGAATTATTAACAAATTTCCTCTATTATACATAAACATACATTTACTAATTACATTTCTTTTGCATATTTCGGATTGAAACAATATCGTTTAGTCACGCGTGCTATGCCTATTTTCGCATTATTTGTACTCTTCATACTTTCGCCTTGTACTTATCAAATTATACAGAAACGTTGCGACGTGCGGGTTTGTATAAAAAAGCCATACTAACAGAATAATACCGAGATGTCAGCTTTCCGCTTCGGTAAAGGAGTTTTTCGCGCGTAACCGCGCGGCTGGATAAACAGGAAGCCGCTTATGTTCTCGGGCGCGGTATAAACCGCAAGCTACCGCGCGGTGTACAGTGGACGTTGCTCCGATCGAGATTCGTGATCGCCTATTCCTTCGTAGCTTTAACAACGCGGGAGGAAGAGAGAGTTAAAGGTCGGGCGACGTGATTACCCACATGGGGTACAGAGCATCGAAAGAAAACACAATATTGCCCCGCGGCTATATACGCAATATACATGGTGTCTCTAAAGCACCGATGCATATCTTAATATCAGATTCTTGCGGACAAACTGGTGATGGAAATAGTAAAATGGTCAATAGTCCGTTCAGTTGGAAACGATTAAAATCTGAAACGTTTTTGGAGTAAGATTCAAAGAAGATTGTAAACGTGAAAGAAAATAAAACCTTGTCCTATCACAATAATTTCAAAGAGAATACCAAGCACTGTAATGATATTATCAATTAACGTATTTATTAAGAAATTGAGTGATGATTTAGTCTTTATTTTCTAGTTTAATAAATTTGATAAACCATATAAAAACGTTCATATAATAACGGCTACTCCTTAATCGCAAATAAAATTAGCAGAAGAAATCAATGTTTCGGGACACCTTATAACTTAATGGATAGCGCGAGGACGTATTTCTCCCCTCCCCGTAATGCTTTTAGATCCTTTTTTCTAGGTCCCATGTACCACTGCTTCTTCTTTAATTCGCTCTCTTCCAGTATAATTTCCTCGCCGCGTTAGAGCTAATAACATAAAGTACTCGGTGCTTTTCGTACAGACGCTGATGCATCTCCGGCCATCCGGTTAACAGCGGGTAAGATCTTGGAGATATTGCCGACTCGATTATACGCGCGGGATGTTTCACAGCGAACAAAATAATAGCCGCGCTATATTACAAGAGCCGCCAAAGTATCTCGCTTCAAGTACGTATTGTTCGATGAAAAATATAACGAGGAAAGAAAATATATTCTAGCGGGAGATAACCGTGATGAATTTAGCACGCCAAGCAGCATCCATTTAAAAAGCGAGCAGCCTAATAGTTTTAAAATGTTTTTAATTTGTATGTTAATATCGTGGATTCAACCTTTCGCTTCAAAGCAATCTTCATAAACGAAGCGAAAAATGTAAATATTTAATTGTATTTTTATACTAATATTATAAAACCGTTAACAAAAGATTTGCAAAAATTCAAAAATACATTTGAAGTAAGAGACAAAATTATCGGCAATTTCGTTCCTGTAAAAAGATTTGCATGTAGCTGCGACAAAGAATTCTGTATAAAAGTAGAAGCGATTTTATTACTAATTTTCCATTTCGATTCAGGCTGTTTTCGAAATAAACATCTCGTCTCTTCCATTTTGTTATCTAGAAAAGTTGGTTATTGCATTACTTTAAACCAGACGGTGGTAAATATCACATTCTAAAGAAAACTAGAATAGCCAGAAATAATTAGTAATACTACACTCCCGGCAGAATTAATTTCAACGAAAGAAGTAATGAAGGTCATAAAATGCAGCTGGCAGAAGAAAATGCGTGTTATATATATGCGTTTAGAAATGTATGCAGAAGAACGATGGCGCACGGAGAGGCATAATAAATCGCGCGTTTTATTTCCTCCTCTTTACAAATTAATTTATTATTACCCTTTACTCTGTAGGGATTAACAGATTATTGTACGAGTGGTGCCCATCTTCATATTGACGCGAAACTTCATCTATTTATAATTCAAAGCTCGGAGCATATTTAATTTTCACTGCATGTCGTCTTAGATAAGAATAAGCGGATTGCTCACATATTGCGCGATATATACGCTCCATGCTGCCTACGCAAAATCGTTGTCCATGAAGCCTACATTCCATATCGATTCGTGGACGGTGTCACGGAAAATGCCGACATACCAATGCCCGAATGCGACGACGGCGGGGGCGAAACGGAAGGGTACGCAAACCGGCGTGCTGGGTGTGCAAACTATGACGGAGAAATAACGAAGAGAGGACAAATGAGCGGACGGACACGCGCATGCACATCTGACCTTGTATTAATTATTGTTGATTACCAGGCGGAAAAATGGAAATTAATTATTACTGCGGGCGAGCCTCGATTTAAGTTAAAATAAAATACATAAATAACACAAGTAATGAAATACTTTAAATGATTCGTTCGCAATTTGAGAATTGATTTTCGGAAAGTTCTTTCCCCGCATCTGCATCGAGAGCTAAACTATTTTGATATTATTGTTGAGCGAGAGATATGTTCTGAAATAATGAAAATTAATCGAATGTAAAACGTGCAAATGTGGACAGCGATGTAAATGTGCGATACTGTTTGCGTACAAGGAAATGCAGGTTGACGATAAACAGACTGTACGAAATTGGATGACGGAAATTCATGATAGAGAGTGGGCGTTTATTAGTGCGATCTAGCGTAAGTATACCTGGATACCCGTGGGACGGACGGCCTTTTAGCGCAACGCGATCGCAACACCGTCCGAAATCTCCATTTTCCATACTGTTTCATTCACGGCGCGTTCTAATTATCCCCGCAGGCTGGCCGCGTGTGGTTTAAACATCGACTGCCATGTACACGCGTGTGCAGGGGCGCGTACGCACGACGCAACGCTTGGCGCTTGGCGCTTGGCGCGGCGCGGCGATGAGATAAGGTCGGGGCGCAAACGGCAAATTTCATGGGAAATTTGCGACATATCACAATAGCGGGCGTAATTACCGTTAGATATGACCGTTAACGCTTTATGAAGCACCGAAAGAGGTCAATGCCGTCAGTGCAGATATACGCGCCGCGGCCGAGGGGGATGACCGGAGGTGGCGGCGGAAGCGGGAGCGCATCGTATTGCAGAGACGCATTGCATTCGCGCCCGTCGATGGCACCGCCGATATTAATCACGATAATAAAACGCACCATCGATGTAACGATTGGCCGCGATTACGCAATATCCCTGATCCCGGATGACTGCTGTACGCAATTATCGAGATTCCCGAAAGCGATAGCCGTGCGAATGATTACTTACCGCATGCATTTTCGGCGCAGCGCGCCGCGCGGCATCATTCCCGCGCGGCGTATTCCCTCTCCGCGCTCGTTAGGCAACCGTTAAATCACATTACCGGCTTAAATGTAAAATTCATGAGTATACACTTTCTAGATGGGACAGATCGTCGCGTCGCGTCAAATCTCTATTCCACGTTCGGTCGATTTATTACGCGAGATTGCGCATTCCGGAAGGCGATAGCACTCCCGGAAACGGATAATGCAAAGACCGGAGGGCTAGCCCGGACTTACGTCCGCCAGAACTATTTGAAAACTACTCCGAACTGTCGGCTCAACTGAAAGTATGTGGCGGCGGGATTGCGCCCGGGGAACCAGTACATTATTCATGGGGTAAGCATTACGAATCTCCGCCCGAGAATAATGCAAGGACGTCCACGGCGTGAGCGGTGTTATGAGATTAACGGGAAACTTATTGCGCTCAGCAAAAATGTATATCAGACCGCGAGAAATGTGTATCTCTTTCTCCCAGGCCGCTTTCGCTCGTCGCTCTCGAGAAAATTTCACATCGCTAAATTCACACCAACCTCCGCGTATAACTTTTCCCGCCGACATAATCATCGTGCGTCGTGTATAATAAAAAACAATGCTTGCGTGACACACAATGCGTGTAGCGAGCAGGAAGTGCGGAATTATATCATCCGACAACGTTAAGCGAAGTTATTTTGAACGTGACGTAACTGTGTTCGCTTCCGCATCGGAACGTTGAAGGGAAAAGATTTTACAGTTAAGAACGCGATTGCCAAGGAAGTGACGCTTACTTTTTGAAGGTTTTCGCTCTCGAGTATCTTTTGCGTTATCAAATTTCGCAGTTTCACGTCGCGCGAAACGCGCGAAAGGGAGAGAACGAAGTTGGACCATTATTAAAATAGCGTTTTCAAATGTAAAGCACATTTGAACAAATATCTTCCGTGGCGAAACGAGATAAAACGATATATCGTCGCACGATACTACGCTATATTTGTTTTGCCATTTCCCGCGGCGGTACGGCGCGCAATGCGTTTTGCTCGGGCGAGCGGTAACGCGAACGTATCGATGCGCATTTTCGTATCTGTCTACCCGCAGTTCGCTATCGAGGTTGCCGTGTAATCTACGATACCTCGGTGTATACTTCACGAAATGCAGACCAAGAAAAATGTCGGACATAGAGTCGCTACGACCTTCTATGTCGTGGGACTGTTTCGCGAGATACTCACTTTACGAAAATTGCCGCAATCATACTTGCTGCAATATGTTGTTACTTATGTTGCCACAAATAAAACATCGCCATGCGTCAGCGATAGGATCTCCTCTCTGACGCTTGCGCCGTATTTACGCTGACAATTGCAACTATTAAATCTAGCTGATGCGAGATGATAAAAGTATTACGATATACATGCGATTACAAACGACACATTTGAGATAATTGGAATCGATGCCGGCGATATGGAAACACATGGCAATTCATTGAATAAGTTCATTAAGAAGAGATACTGCAAAAATATCTATTATGCATTGTCTACTCCTTGGAGACACCAAGCAGTTTGGTGTTTTAGAACTTAATCAATATACATGCGGCGAAAACCAACAGCCCTGCAGGATTCTGGGTAAGAGCAACTTTCAGTGAAGCGTGTACGTAAAGTAGATATCGACAATGTTCTACGTGCATTGCAGTTGTTTACGAAGAACCCTATAAAGAAGGGCAGAACAGCCCGTATACGCGCGAACAAAGAGAAAAGCACCCATAGAAGGAAACCACTCAAAGTGAAATGTTTCTGTGTGTTGCTGCGGAATTTCCGCCCGAAAATATCGTTCAGATCGACATTACGCAGGAAGACAGAGATGAGAGAAAATTGGCAGAAGGGAAGGAAAGTGAGACGACGACATAGTAATGTGTAACGAAGGGCGCACAAACGGCGGCTAAGTAGTATAAGAGAAATGAAGGAAATAGAGAAGACAGGATCGAGTGAAAGTGAAGAAAGGGAGAGAAGCAGGAAGAGAGCAGCCAAGAAGGTGGGAGGAGGTAACGAGAAAGAGAAAGAGAGATCGGTAAGGGTAACCCCGGGTCAGGTAACCCTAGATTGCCCATTTCCAGTTTACTGCTAATTCATTCAAATTGTATTTGTTCCCAAATATACATTCTATTCTCCGGGCTGCCTCTTTCCATCCATTCCGCTATACATACGTATATATACAAGGTGTTTCAGGTTCCATGCACCTTCTTTCACGTAAGAGCAACAAGAAATAGATTTTCTTCAACAATATTGATGGTACTGATTGGATGAACTGTACACTGATTGAAACATTCACTCAGTTTTATGCAGACCTTGTTTTAATATAATTTAATTCAAGGAAATATTGTAAATATATGAAAATAACCGTTGAACAGTAGAAAATGTGGCATCCGATGAAAACCTTGTTAAAGAGAAATCGTCTCCAACAGTTACGACATCTACGGTTGTAAAGAGAGACATGGAAAACCTAGAACACCCCTCATGTGCATCCGACATTACTTGAACGTGCGCGTTGAAATAGCGACGTGTGTGTACCGTATTACGCGACGACGCGTGTCTTGTTCTGTAACAAATTGCTGCTTCGTTGCACGTATCGTAGAAACGAACGACGACGAGTGGCTACGAGGACGAGAACGGAGGGATGGCAATGGCAAAGCTTCGCGAAGCGCGAAGAAACTTCACCAAAATTTCGAAAGTTACGAGAGCTCGCTTTCGTCTATCGCACAGAGGCTGAATGTATTTTATTTCGACGTCAGCGTGGATTCCATGTCCTGTGTATATAAAATAACATTCATACTGAATAATCCATCAATAGAATCATCTCAGCAGACATAAAAATAATACGCAAAGGATAACAAATAAAATATAACAATAACGATAATAAAACTGCACAATTATAGTAATGAAAACGGTATCGATATTAAAAGAGTAATAATCAAGGCGAATGGTTATTAAATTACATATTTATAGTTTTAACTAAATGAGTGTGATATACATGAGTGTGATATACATTACATTTGTAATTCTTGATGGTATTCGTAAAATCAAACAATAAATTTGTAAAAGCACGAAGAACTGGCAAATATAGGTCTAACTGGGAGTTGTGTTTCATAATAGTTATAGACTCATTTGGTGCAAAATTGCTAACCAGATTGTCGCGACATTCCTGCTGTGACATTTGATGATAAAATTTTAATATCAAATGTTCTATATATAAGCATTGTCAACGTCTTTGGAACAACCAAATACCAGTTTAATGCCGCTTACATTTCGTTACCTTTCATAACAGGAAAACATTAGCGAAGTCTTCACAAAATTAGCAAATTGCTGCCGTCACTCAACGTGTTAAAGCATGCCGCGGACGAATACGAAGCGAAACGATGAGCAAGGTAATCTCCTGGCAGGCAAATGCTTGTGTCACGAAGACGACATGCTGAATGACGCAAGTCTCGGGAGCATTTAGCGCTATGAATATTTCGGGAAGGCGTAGTTGTATTGTGAACGTCAAGAGATGCTTCCAACAACAACGGAAGCTCATGGTTCGCGTATTTGATACACTGTTAGAGCCAAGTGATCATGTTTGCCACACCTTACGAAGCGCAACAGCTGTTCGTTGGTGATACATGCACATAGTCGATCAAGGACCACTTGTAAGAAATTGCATAGCCGTCCAATGTGGACAATCTACACGATCACCGTGTACACCGACAATCGATAAACTACATTTGAATTTTGTTTAATCTGCTTGAGCGAATAGAAAATGATATACCAGGAGACAACACAGTATAAGTATACTGTACATATATTTTATATATGCAAAAATACTACATTGATAGATGAGAATAGAGATACATGAGAGATCAATCTTACGTAACTCGTATAAATGCCAATAAGTCAAGTTCATCCCTTCCTCACTCCTCGGCTCACAGTTCATCGCTTATCTTTTGCCAGTGTGCACGCGGTTTAAGATGAGCTTGTCAGTTGAGACGGGCTTTCGAGCGGGTGTGGTTGTTGCTCGAGACTGGAACGTTAATCCCGCGGAAGAGAGCCGAGATCGGCGAGCTTACCGTTTTCTTCGCTGTTCGTCGTCGCTTCGTGACGCGGATACAGATCGAGATTTTGAAACGACTGTCGCCTCTCGCAGAGAGAACGTCAACAGACGAAAGAGAACGACGGGGACGAAAGAGAGATCGAGAGACATTTCGTTAATTTCAACTGGGAGAGAAACTTTTTGGCGGCGATGCGAGCGGAATGAGAGAACCGATAAATTGCGCAAGAGCCCGAAATTAACGCGTATGAAAAGTTTAATTTAATTCAACGAGGCGGAAATTTCGATGGTGAGACTATTGGTCAGGATACAGATATTAATAAATTATACAAGGGTAAAAAAAAGTAGGATAAAGAGATTATAAACCTTACGTTATATCACCGATAAGAATGAGCAACAGCTATGATACATTTGAATCAAAAATGTGCACTTTGGTCGACGTATGATAGCAAAAATGACAAGTAGGATTCCCTAGGAATTTCCATGAGAAAAAGCGAATTGGAAGATATATTCCTTTGTCAATTTGTGATTGTGATTTCAATTTCAGCATTTTTAATAAATATAAATTTCAAATGTGAGCAACATGCATTTGCTACATTCGCACAGTTATGTGTGACGAAATTCTGCTATAAAGTGTAAGACAAACATAAACTAACTCAAAACTAACATCCGCACTATCCATCGTTGTCGTGTTCCATTCTCTCGTTTTCTACCTTCTCACTGCAACACAATACGCGCGCCTCATTGCTCTTGGCTTTTGTGCGAGTGATATTTATATTCGATCAACGAGTCTGTTTCGAGTAGATCCATCTAGTCCGTTTCTAAAGCATCTTAATGTCGCGGAGCGAGTCGGCGAAGCAGAGGAAACGATCTTGCAGAATAATACACCACACGTCGAGAAAATACCGACGGTCCTTACAGAACCGGTTACAAATGAAACCTTCGAAATGGAAAAATCCGCGGGACCCCGAGTGCTTTCCATATCGTCGCCGCGATCGATAGGAAGTCATCGAGATTCCGTTAGCATAACAATGCTCTCTCTTCGGGTACCGAGTGCCGCCGGTTCCTTTCGATGCGGGCGGCATCGAATCAATCAGAGGCACGTTCGACGTCGCCCGAGAGCCGGCCGCGAAACCGCGTGACAATCGATATTTCATCCCGATCACCAGCTCTTGCGGGACACCAACACCGTAATATGGAGCCAGATTACAACGGCGCAGACATAACTACTCTCAATAAAAGTTGCTATTTGTGAATGGGTTATTTTTAAAATGGTTTAAAATCCAGTGTCAAAAATGTTACTGAACTCAAAACATTTTTATCGGATTGATTTACATGTTACTTGCATCTCAATAAAATAATGTTTCATAACTGGATATATTTATATCGCTTTCAAAAGAATCCATTCATTCAACATCAACTGCGTCAATAGTACGAGTTAGTAAAGCTGTAAATCTTCTAACAATTCGCTGTCCTTTCCCAGGTAATAGCTTTACTCGAGTATGCAAATAGAGAAAGAAAATGTACATCAGCAAACTTATCCTTAAAAGGATGGTACAAATGAGCCTCAACACCCAAGAGATTAATTAATTAAATTTAGTTCTGATATTCAACTAGATAACTCGTTGCACGATGATTAACTTTCTCGAAATTGGAAGATAGTTTCCTTTCTGGAAACCTTTCTGTTGCGAGCGATTCAAAGCGCATCTTGTGATGCCAGTGCCGAACCCCCGAGAGACGTATGTATGCACGTAACTCGGTCTCGCGTCACTAGCGGAGAGTCGTAAAGACGTTTCCACTCGCAATAAGATTCAGTCGAGGGTCACGAAGGCGAAGGTTCGCAAGAACGGGAAAGGTAGCAGCAGCACGTGCATAGATGGTATAGGGAGGGGGCGGGGGTGAAGTGATGTCGGAGAGGAAACGAGAAAGGGGGAAGGAAGTCCCTGGACGCGGCGGTACGGGGTGTTCCGCGTGCTCTCTTACGGATTTATGGATTTCATTATTGTCGGCCCGCGGTTGGTTACGGAGGCTGACTAGGGCAGCCTCAGGCTCCTGGCTGGGGAGAAGGGCGAAAGGGAGACAGGACAGAACACGGGGGTGGCTAGCGACGCGAGAGGAGGGTTCGCGGAGAGGGGCTGTCTAAACTTAAACTTGCCGCCCGTTTGCATTTTATGAGCAAGCAGCAAGTTCCTACGGGCCCGTAGGAATCCCGACGGCACCCAAAAGCGAAGCCCATACATTCATCCCCGCCCCACTCGCCTCGATCCCTCTCGCGCCACGAGCGTTTTCCTACCTCGCGCCGACCGACCTCCGAGACCGCCGACGTATTCCCGCCGCCAGCTACCGGGAACCCGGTCAGACCGCCCATTACACCCGGGCGTGTAACCCGAATTACCTCTCTGTTCGGTTGCGCCTTCTCCGCCCGGTTATATCGCACGCCTGGCGCAGAATAATGACACCGGCGGATCTTAAGGGCTTACGAAGGGTTACCTGATAGCGCGTCTAGGAATACGTGAGACTTCGACCGACTTCCAGCTCTTGTGGAGCACGATATGACAAACTGCAAGGTTATTCGTATACATCCGTATTTCATTTGTATCACGTTATCGCGACTGATTTAGAATTCTGACCGCGGCACGAGTTTCGCGTAGATTAGATTGCGCCTGACTACCAAAGCATCATTAACGAGCTATATGGTGCGAAAAAGATTCTTCTTTGTTAGAGACTGCTAGTCTGGTGTTATCGCTTTACTATCACGTAGTCGTGAAATATTGACGCGTTTCCTGCCGCTACTTCATGTTGCAAGAAATTTCATTCCCGCGCCTGTCGCTAGATTCGCAATATCTTTCATCGTAGGTGTCACGTGACGCAGTTGCTGTTAATTAAAGCTGTGATAAGTTTTAAAACAGAGTTTAGTAAAATCGAAAAGAGAGAGAGAGAGAGAGAGAGAAAGCAAAAAAATTTCGAAAACTCAATTCAAGTAAACAACTTGTATCAACTGGGTCATCGTTGCAACGCTATCTGTTGAAGTATATCACTCGCACTCTGTTAACTCATCTTTTAGTTGTATAGGTGATGCTGAAGTACATCACCTGCGCTGTACTAACTCATCTTTTATTAATTTAGAGCACTTTACGTCCACATTATTGTCAATTACATTTGACATACTCCAATTACTCTTGACACTAAACAATTCAAAAGATCCGTGAAGGGATCGTGAATTTAACCCTCTCGTATACATGTTAATTGCGCGCGGACCGTCGTGTGTCAAACTAAAGATACTTTTGTCAGAAAGGGAAAGAGAAATTCAGCAGGATTCCATTATATAAATCCAGCAAATACAAGAATCCCGCCCTCCCTCTCTCTCTCTCATACACACACACACACACATGCACACATTTCATCTCACGAAATCCAAGAAATAATTTATATCCGGATACATGAAACACATCGCGCGATCACATATAGACCTCTCCATCTGAAGCTGAGAGGTAGTAGTAGTCTACTTTGGGAGACAATAATACGCGAGCAGGATTGAACCAAGCATAGGTGTCGGAATATGCGAAGGAGGTAAGTCAGAGTGCACTGTTCAATAATTCAGCATGCTATAGTGCCCAGCCTCTTCTCTTTCTCTCTCTCTCTCTCCTCTCTCTCTCTCTCTCTGCTCGACACGACGCGTTCATGTGTCGCACGCAATTGCGTCCGCATATCTGAACGGCCGTAAAAAGAGCATATTACGCGGAATATATCAGATGTCTTATAACCTACGAACGAACTCTTAAGAACAGATTCGAAATCACTAATATATTATTTGTCGAGTATCCTGAACGCGAAAATGTGCATACAGGCAGAAAAATGTCAATTCTATTGCTAAGAAAAACGTTTAATCAATTTACGTACTTTCTTTCTTCTCGTAAGTAACGATTATCTTTAACAAAGAATATTTTCTTGATAATCGTCTTAAAATATATTCATCACAAATTTTAGAAAAATTTATTATCATGTACTGAAGAGAAAAATTATATTTTTTCTAAGAATATTATAAAATTGAATCAAAGAAAAGTCAGTATGATAAGCAAACTGAATTTTTAACTTAATATTCTTGAATCCATTGTGAATAAATTTGATGCTTATGACGACCTTATAAAATATTTAAAGAAAGTAATCTTTACTTAATTCAAATATACATTTTGTGCGTATTAAAAATTTATTTTAAGTAAATATTATTTGTTTCGAGTAAATGATGTATTTTAAAATTACTGTTATAAAAATATTCTTTGCAAAAATAACCATTACTTAAAAAAAGACAATTAAAAATTGAGTGATCGCTTTTCTCAGCAGAAAAACGATTTTTCTGTGTTCATTCGTTTAAATAAGAAAAAAATACGTGTTGTATAAAAATATAGAACATCATTATAAAAAAATAGTATAAATCTCCTTCTGCTTAACTTAATCCAAAATGTTAGGTATGTTTAAGTTTGAAATAATATTGATTGGTACACGCTAATTTCCTCCGCGAGGTCTACGGGCTCAATAAAAACGCGATTTGAAAGTACATCCGATATGTATTTCGTCTTCAATCGAGAAAAGCTACTTTGGTAACGATGCAATTAAAAATTAATTTAAATTAAGACGATTAACATCTTTCTACAATATTTCTATTTATTATTTATTTTGAATTTGTAATACTCCCGTCATTATTTAAACTAAAGAATGATACTTTAGGTACACGTCCGAGGTGTACCCTTTCAAAATTTTAAGCCTATGAAATGATTCCTATGAGCGTACAAAATCACATTACGCGTATCCATGTAGAAAGGCCTATTCCAAGCACTAGCGCGACATAATATCGCAAAGCGCAGACGATTACGTGTGTACGCGGTACCTCTCGAACTGTGCGCGAACGAACACGAATGAACGCTTTGCTTCCGCCCGTAGAATCGCATTCAGGCAATTGTTCACTTGCGTTCGTCTGCGCTCGTTTGCTTGGTCTAGATCCGGCTTAACGCACGACGACGACGATAACGACGGTGACGCCGACGTCGTCGTCGTCGGGACGCGCGCGACGCAACGTCTTGCATATTCGTATCTGTCAAACCTTAGCTGCGGAACGCCGCGCGCCGCCCGCGAAGGGAGGCAGCATTCGGCGATATTTCGTCGTCGACGTCATACCGTCTCGAGCGCGTCACATAAATAACCGGTTGGCTCGACCAAGACGGCTCCGATATGCGTTGCTCACCTACCTGAAACAAAGAAGAGAAGAGAATCTGAGAGACTCCGACTAGGATATATGCGACCGCGGAGTCTATAAGTAACGCGACCAGCCGAGCGTGTTAAAGGACATAGACGAATCGGTATGCGTAGCGGCGGTGCTGCGCGTAGGATTTATGCGATTACGATAATAGTATAACTTCTGCGTGATAGTCATGTAAGTGGGGTGCCCTTGTTACAATGGCGTATCCGACTACGCGCGAATAGCAGGATGCCCGAAATAATTGTAGACCCGAATTCCGGATTACGGTCGAATCCGCGCGCGGGCGAGAGATTCGGCTAATTCTTTTTACACCCGAATATCTCTGGACACATTATTTGCTCTCGTCATTATCGGAAATGCAATCTCGGATAATATGAAAATGCTAAATAAACGGCGAATCCAATTGTTATTTTACAATTTCGAGATCTCCCAAAATAATTATCGCTAATAATCAGCCACTTATATATGCATAACAAGCAGAGTTAGCCGCAGCGAATCTTCAGAATGCTGCATAGTCGCTTCGCTCAATATGAACTTGAACAAAAATTCCGCGAATTATACGCGCGACCCATATTCGAAAAGTACGCGCTTGCAAACGTAATTGCTGTCGAAAAACTTTCCGCGAGAAACGATATTCTTTTTATTTAAATTGCTAACCGAGACCGCCCTCGTTCCCCTCACCCCTTTCGGAACGACCCGTCGGGTCTACTTCGACGCGCCGGTTTTCGAACCGCCTCGATGAGAGCAACGAGAACTTTAACGGGCGAAATCCATTCGTGCTCGTGCCACACATAAATAAGAAAGTTGCGAGAGTTAAAACTCGAAAGAAGCAAGGGCCGCCATCCTCCCCGCAGGATTTATCACCTCGACACTCGCGAAGGGTGGTGGCGTGGAGCGGCGTCGCGTTTTTCCTACCGCCTGGCCTCGTTTTTGTTTATTACCGACCTGTCATGCGAGTTGCCGCGCTCGATTCCGAGTTAAACGCTGATTTACAAAACCAATAACATCTGAAATTGACGAGATTTGAATTTGTCGCGACGATAATTAGGTTATTGAATGGCAATTAAATTCGTATTAAGAAGAATGAAGGCTCAATTTAACTCCCGCAAATGCATGTTATGTGTAAACGTAGATATGCATTTAAAAAAAAATTTTTTTCTGTAATTAAAAGTCTAAAAGTTTGTTTTGTAAAAACTGTCTTTTTGGAAAGTTCATCTGTGATCTTTCTAATTGAAGTATGTCAGCATTTACCTCTGTCCATCTTAAAACTTCACAATTGTATCATAGCTCTTTCTTTCTAACAATTTATTTTAAAAATATAAATAATTTTGTAACAAAATACTATGTTTTTCTTAAAATTAATTTTGAAAATTTATTTCTGTGGTGGCTCGTATTACTATCATTGACCCACTATGCTGCGCGCAGTGTCGTCACATTTTTATAAATCATAAATAATAAATATTTCATAGCTTTGAATGTATTAAACAACATTTTGATGAATATGATCGTAAAGTTTTAATATAAAATATAAATTCTTGACAAAGCTATTGAATAAAATGTAAATATCAGCGCCCATATCACCTTTTCCTCTATAACAATAGAATATTCGGAATTCCTTCAAGATTTTTATTTTTTATTTTTATCTATTATTGCGCAGTGAACGTGCAAAACAAAATACATATCGCAATGTTAACATGAAAATTCTCGACAAAATTAATAGAAGACACTGCAACCGAAGTGGCTAATTAAAATTCTAAATCCAGCGATTTCACCTTTCCATTTCCATATGCTGATTTATAAATGGAATTGCAGATTCATCTCAATATAACGAGCGCATCGATCCACATCGGCATGCAACACGAAAATAGATCTCGCGTACGTGCGCGATACGAAAATACGACGACGGATGTACTCATCGCGCGCGATCGATTGCGTACACCGTGCGCAAATTATGAAATCGGCAGATGGTACGTACACAGATATGTGTGTACACTCCCTATTTTAAAGTTCAAATATTTGGTAATGAATATTACGCGGCGTACGACACCGACGACGGAGAGCGAGGCGGGATAGACGGAACGAGCTTTAATACTCCTGATTGGAAATCTGAGGCCTAAATAGCCCCGCGTTCGTCCACTCGGACTCGTCTCTTCGACGAGACCATCGCCATCGGCCCGTGGTGGGCAATCATGAACAGCGGATATTAACTGGAGAAATATATCGCGGAATTTCGTGAAGTATGAACGAGCAGCATCGTTGCTTCTTCCGGTTCCGCTCACGGAATTTTCGCTTTTTCCTTTCCCCTCCACCCGAAGAGCGATCGGGATGCTATAGCTATACGCGATATGGACCACTGCTATCGCGCCACTATATCGATCGTCGCACACACACACACACACACACACACACACACACACACGCGCACACACGCACGCACACACACACACGCGCACACACACACACACACACACACGCGCGCGCACACGCACACACACACACACACACACACACACACACGGCAAACAAGCGTATTATTTCAGCGCCCAGCAGCTCCCTTTTAATAGAAAGTAACGAGACAAGGAGTGTAAGAATGTTTGTAGATTAAATGTAAATTGACCCCCCCGACCCTTTCCCTTGAATCGCCATTGTAACGTTGCACCGTTCTCATTTGCTTCGCCAAGGTGCCGCTCTCGGAGGCACGACGGTAAGATTTTAAGTTAATTTTTCAGGAGCACGGGGGATAATTCAACGGTGAAAAGTCTCGTTTTATATCGCCTCTCTCACGGAAAAAAGAAACTTTCATTTCCGACTTACAACGGTCGTCGCTTAATGAAATCGGCCATGTTAGCGCAATTTCGCTACAAATTTAACTCCTTACCACATATCGTTCAAATATATTTATTTACTCTTGGCATTTGTATATTGATATTTTTTTTAATATATACTTGAATAAATATGCAAAGGGCTAAAATTTATTTGAAATAATTTTCCTTTCGATATGATAGTTTGATAACTTTCGAAATGGCTTATCTCGACCAATATATCGTGGAATTTACATATTAATATTTTGGTAATGTAACACAACATTTAAAATTGAAGACCAAACACACGCGCATATCGATATGTTATTCCACCGTTCAGTGTCCACTTTCGTTCCGGATATTCGTACGCAATAGATTTTACTAAAATATAACGCAAAAGTAAATGCCATATATTTCCCTCTTGTTAACGCATAACAGGTCGAGAGAGAGAGAGAGATAGAAATTCAAGGCACAAGGCAAATCATAGAGTGGCAGAGTAGACAAAGAAGTGAGTTCGGCGAGTCTGCCGAATCATTTATCAGAGCAATCCGAAGCGACGCCCGTTTCGTCGGCGCGACGTATTCTCTCGTCGAACAATCAAGTCTCAAAGTGAAGGGTCCTGGCCTTTGACTTCGACTCTGTTCTCTTAATTCCTTGTCAATTGTGCACGATCAAACGATCGCTGTACGCACGAAGAAGCCGCTCAGGTTTAACTCGCTCGGACGACTCGGATACTTCGGGCGATTCGAAACGTGCCGCGAATATTTGGCCGCCGAGGCGTGTCGCACTGAAAATACTTCGACGGCGCCCGAAAGAACTCGATCGACTTCCATTCAATAAAACACTTATCGCTCTGATCTGCTTTTGCCTGTGACCATTCGTCGTAAGTACTGGTCACTTTACAACTTTAACCTTTAGAATCCGATCGTATTATTTCACGATTTCTCCAGCTACTCTACTTAAAAATTTATACATATGCCAAAGTAAAAATATTCCAAAAAATATCGACTTTCCGATTTCTAAACATTAACGAACATGGTTGCACGAATTTTTTTGTGCAAAATCTGTTAAAGAAAATAAAAGTCAGTCTTTTTCATTACTTTAATAAAGTAAAGAAAATATATAGTTTAACAAATAAGGAAATTCACCTTTTGTTTGCATAAATACTTTGTGGTCGGCTCATTTATTTTATACATAAAAATTCTATTGAATTTATTTAAATATCTACAAAACAGCTGGATGTTAGACAATTCTCACTACAAGCTCCGTTCACAAAATGAAATATCGTTGCGTGTACTGAATGAACCAAGGCCGAACTATTCACCCGCGCTTTTCATTCCGTTAATTAGCAGCTTATCGAATCGATATCGGGGGCGCAGCGCGAAAAGGCTATGCGTGAGCTCTACGATACTCTCGACAAGTTTTTTCTTCTTTTTCTCCCCATTCATCGCTGCTGAGAGAGCGTCCATCTACCGACGGATCGCCATGGGATCGAAGTCGATAAGGATCACGATCCGGATAGACAAACGCGACGCGCGCGTCTGTTTATTTCTTCTCTTCTATTATTTTTTTCTTTCTTTCTTTTATTTCTTCCGTGGAGTTCATGGTAGAACGAGCAGCGGACAAATGGTCGAGTACAACTCTCGGACAAAATTGGCAAGCGAATACTTTGCAACGAATGCAGATTTCGCGAGCCATTTGTCAATCCAGCCATCGGGCCTGCCGTGGTCCTGACCGGAGGGGACACTTTAATCGACAATCATTTACTACCCGGCCGTCCAGCGGTGCCCCTACGCCCGCACTGCACATTCTCCTCTTCGTCCTTCGTTCTTCCACTCCGGGTATATCCCTCTGACAGTTTCTCCTTCTCTTCCCGCACGCGCGTTTCCCTCTAACCCGCTCTTTCAACAGCAAAGGGTGCCGCGATTAAAACACCATCTGTTGATATTCCACCGTTGTCGCCCTCTCATCCCTACAGATTCAAATTTAATGCACGTTCGTCGCTTCATATGAGAAGGAGACGTCTTTTTCACGGACATAATACGTCGCGCAATCATTTGTCCAGAGGAAAAAAACGGACGTGTGAACAGATTAATTTGCGATCGATGGGTAGCGAGCGTGGACGGATAACGAGACACGAACGTCAAAACTGGCAATCGTCTTGCAAATGTAACTCTTTGACTGCTCAAGATATAAAATAACAGTTACTGACAAAATTTATTAAGAGTCACACATTATTACATACTATTAATAATAGCGAATTCAGTCACTTGCATTATATCAGATTAGTGCATATTGAAAGCTACTATACATAAAGTTAGCAAAGTTAAATGTAAAAGCAGATAAGTAAAATTTTAAATACCCAATAATGATACTGTCACATTATTCAACAGAATATACGTTTTTACTTCATTGTCAAGTTGATTACATTATGCCACGATATTTAGATATTTTATGCAGCAGTATTTAATGTGATCTAATTCACTGCGCGAGTAACCACATTTACCATAAGATTTATATATAAAATAATATTAGGTATCAAAGTCGACGACCATAGTTGATGCTTCTTGACACAGAAAAACAAATTAATATCAAATCAACAATTCAGTGCTTCATATACTCGTATAAGCAAGAATATAAAATCTTCTTGGAAGAATTTATGATGTTAAACCGACACAATTTTCTTTCTTCGGGTAAGCAAATTGTATTTATTTAAGACTATAAATTCTTCCAAGAAGATTTTATGTTCTTATATATGAAACAATGATTTGTTTATTTGATATTAATTTTTTCTGTGTGCTTATTTGTGATAGTGGAACAGATTCAAATATTGTTTAAAATTCTATAAAATGCCGAAACAAAGTTACGACAGCGATTGTCTATCGTGAATATAAATTCTTGAATAGTTTATAATTTAGAAACGTTGACAAGTTTCGAAAGTCGACAAACAGTCAAGCCCGAGAGAATTGATATACGCTGATGCAAGATTGATCGCGCGGAAGATACAAATGAAACAATCGAAATAGGTGATCGACTCGAAATTAAATCATCGATAATTCAAATTTCGCGGACTATTTGAATTCAAATTCGAATTCGAACATCTCTATCGAGATACTTTTTATGCATAACACTGCAATCTACGTGTAATTTTTCTGGATCCTTAAGAATTCCGGAGAAAATCTCTCTCTTGAAATTGACGGACGCCAAGCAATCGTGCGCTGATTCTTTAGCGACTTCCTCCTTCTGCTTCTTCGCGATTCATGATAGATACTCGGTGAATTTACGAAAGCACTTTCCGAGCGACTTATCGATAGTGATGCGGAGAGATACGCTCCGCCAATGAGTTCACGTTCCGACATGTATTTTCGCGAGGGACGGTGTACCGAGCAGATGGAGTTAATTCGCGTGCGAGAGAGTAAAGCTTGCCGGAGACGCGCATTTCGATTTGCGATCAGTTCGTTACTTCGGAACGGACGGGCGTAGGAGCTGCACTCGCGCGCAACGGGAAAGCATCGGGGACGAGCCATCCGCGTAATTTTGTTTGCTCGTGCCGCTCTCATCGGCCCTTTGTTCGCTCCTGCGTCGCGCGTCTCGTTTCATTACATCGATCCCGTCGTCCTGGGATCGATACCGTCCGGCGACGTGGCACCGATACGAAGCGTGCGCGCGCGCGCCCACGTGGAGCGGGATCTATTAACGCTCGCCCGTGTTACGGGATTGCGAAGAAAAACCGGGGTGATTTAATCCGATACCGGATGTGCCGCCGGCGAGCGCGTAACACCGGCTAAAAATTGTGTCGCGCCGCGCAGAGAATAGTTCGTTATCCAGCGAACGGCCGTCGCCGCGCCGGGCCGAAAAGGACGAGTCGTTGATGCGACTTTTTGTTTGCCCGCCCTGATCTATCATCTGCTTTATACGGCTTCATCGACCGATAGAGAAGAGAGAAATGAATTGGGACACGGTGACAAGCAAATACGTTCGCCGCGTATCGCTCGCGTGGGCTGCGAACCATTTAACCCTCGAAATATGTGGGTGGAAAATGGCATTGTGCGTAGCCCCGTGAAGATATCTATGCTCTCTAACATCACAAATCGATTTTGCATTTATGATTCTCTATTATAGACGAAAAGCTCGGGTGGAAACTCGCGAGTTCACTTCCAGCGGGACTAAAGTTTGGAGAGCTAAACGTTTCATTTCTGAGTTTTCGAGGAGGGGGTGCAAAAAAATTTACTTGAAATACTTTGCGCATTGTTTGCGCACTTTAGAAATCTTGAATGCTACAGAGTATGCAAAAGGATACGCTACCGCGCATCCTTTTCACAATCTTGCGAGAGATATATGAGTACAGAAGTGAAACATATCTAGGATTCCGTTCTTTGATAATCTGTTCCATCTCAATTCCCTCGGCAATGTTAACCGGTGTATGAATTTGTTCAAAGGCAGCATTCAAAGTGGAACAACGGTTGACAGTTGATCGCAGATTAATTTCGACGCATGACAAACAGTATTGAGACTGAACTTGAATATTGGAATCGTTGAATGACACTTTTAAGCTCGTAGACTCGATCACGAGGTTTGGCTGCACTGTCAGATGGATCGCAATCGAAAGCTTGTATCAACATTACGTAGTAAAAGTATCATTAAATTTCTCATTATAACCTACATTTCCGAGATTTAAATCGGAATCGGAATCGAAAACTCAAGATAAGCTACTTGGTAGTGCCTCGACAATGCCAGTGCCAAAGTCACAGGATTTATCTCCGATATTTTTTGTATACTTGGCGTCGCGACGCTACCGCATCATTTGATTTAGAAAACTCGTAATGGGACACCCACTCGACTATGTAACTAACAATTGACGTCAAGAACTCTCGACAGCTCCGGGGACATAATCAAGGATGCAACCCAATTATACGGAATTCTAGCACTGACAAGGAATCAAAATTGTGAGTCCAAACATTTGCGGTTTAAAATTGTAACATGCGTTTTAACATAAAAAAAAATACTTTTTTAATCAATTATTTAAGTCAAATTATAAAACACCAAAACCTTGTGTTGACAGGTAATTGCCTCTTGAAGGCAATTTTCTATATTCATTTATTTCAATTCAATTTAAGTTGTATTGATACTATTGTTATTATACACGGAAAGAACAGTTTTGTTGAAGTGTTTAAAAATTTCACTGAATACAAATCTGAAAAGAATTAAAACAATTACGTAGGATAATCAAATTAGTTGACAGAATGTCAAAACATTTTGCAGCCTTGCTCATGAAGCTTGAATGTTCTACGTAATTATTTTGATGGCTCAACAAAATTATTTTCAAATCTGTATCTGGCTAATTTTTTTTTTTTTATAAATATTCAGCAACAGCGTTTTTTCCGTGCATATGAATTTGTGTTTCAGGGAAGCGTGAGCACAAAATTATAATTCCGCGATAAGCTCACAGCACGGCGAACGTCGGGAAAAATTTCGGGCATTCGTGACGTAATCGGTTCGTCGGACCATCTGTATGGTCCGCTCGTTCCGATTTACGATTGATACCAGTGTCGACCGGCGTGCACAAACGTGGAAAGACCGTGTCCAGCGATACCAATACGCCTAGTCAGGCGTCTCTTTCCCACGGCGAACGAATCGCCGAGCAGAAGCGTGGACGGCGGAGAGCGAGTTAATTTGTTCACGGTAATAGTACATATTCGGTACGTACCGGGCAAATGAACTCCATACCGCGACGCTACGTCGAAAGATAAATGTGTCGACGGGGAGAAGCTTGTCATTCGATAACAAATGTCAGTTGCGGAGCCGCGCCCGTTCCGTATTTATCGCAACGAATGGTTGCAGGTGCGCGTCATTTTTTTCCAAGCACACAGTCTACCACGGCCATTTCCGAAAATATAGCAAAACTGTGAGCAACATTATATTCCCGCGTTACATTCTCGCATAACTCTCTTCCGAGATTTGTGAGAATCACAAATGAGAAATAATAATGAGTTTTTTTTTTATAATATTGACAAAAAAAACGAAAGATAGAGAAAAATGCGAGAGAAAAAGAGAAGGAGAGAGAATTAGTTTGCGTTTTCAAATTTTACGGAAGAATCTATTCAAGCGAGGTGCGGCAGGAGTTATTAGCGAGGGAAGAAAACAACGGTAAGGTAATTTCAAGCGGATAATTAGATAACGCGATCGCATCGAGGAGAGTCGATACGTGCGGCGCGTTCTGTTCCGTGAAAGTTTTTCACGCCGTCAATCAGCCTCCAGGAGAAACTCATCGCGGAGGAGCAGCACGGATAATAACGTCTTCCCGGGAGACCAACCAGTAATAACCGAGTGGCGGCTGGAGATTGGGGGTTGGCGATGGTCGAGGAGTCGAATTAGAGAGGAGGGTAGAAGGAAGTTGGGGGGAGGACGGTGGCTGCTGCTGCGCGAAGGAGCCACCAAGTGGAAAGCGAGTCTTCCGAGAGGGACCGTCCTATCTCCTTACCCCTTTCCCGTGACCGCAAAAGAGGAAGGAAGGAAGAGAGTGAGGAATAACATTCATTATTCTCCGGAGCTTTCGGTAATTCGTGATCGGAGCTGCAGATCCCGCTCTTAGACCTCCGCCCTAAATTACCGAACGGCGTTACATACAGGACCGAAGAGTCTACGTTTTTTCTCTAATGTAATTTTAACGACTTAAATTTCGAGTAGCTGTGAGAGAAATAGGTTCATCGTGACCTGGGAGAAGAAGCCGACGGAGACGCTGGGACCTGCGGGACGCTGGGAAAGAGTGAGGAGCGAACAAAGAGAAAGAGCTTTATCCAAAACTTGGGCGCCATCGTCAAAGGGATTTCGCGTTGGAAGGACGAAGAAGTCTCGTTGCTTGCGGCACAGACAACCACATATTGCCTCTGAAAACTACCACCCCACTGGCACGTTTTTAATAACGCCCTTACGTGACTCTACCTCTCGGCACACTCCTTCGACTTTCCCCTCGATATACCGCCCAATTCCATTCGACGATTTACATATTTTCGCGCATTCGTGCACAAATGTACTCGTAAGCATCATTGTTATGTACCCAAATATTAAAAAATCAAATACTAATTTGTATGTAATAGTAGTTTTTAATTCTTATGCTGTGTATAAACAGACTTGTTTTATAAAGTTTCACCCTTCATGGCCACCCGAGGTCGATTGGATTCCCAAGAAAAATTTGAGGATTCAATGCGTGTAAATTTGATTTTCCTATTGTTTATGTATTATTTCATAAGTATAGTAACAATTCATCCAAGAATTGTATAATAATCATATTTCTGTACAATAATTTTACTTTTTTCTTTCTTATACCAAATAAATACTTATTATAGAACACAATTTTATATCTGTAAAGTATAGTCAAACATTTTTATTAAAAAAGTTATAAATTTAAAAAATTATAATTTGTTTAATAAAAAAAACAATTTTCAAAAATTTTCGCGATTTTTAAATATGTTACAACTAAAACTTTACAAAGCCGCTGTATTTCTACGTTTTACGATGTTTAGGTACGTTCAGTAATTTTTTTTTACTTTAAAAAAACAAAAACTGTGAATACGGCAACCGGTTAAATGCACCGGAGTCATTTCGTCCCCGGTGTGACCATTACGAAACTTTCAAGAGGTGTAACCACGAAGAGTTAAAACCACTGCAGATATTAGAAAAAAATTCTGTTCGATTTTTTGAGTATTGAATAAAAGCTAAAAAAATATACGTTAGTCTTATGTATTCGATAGTTTAGGAAATAGTTTATGCACATATTATATATGAACATACTTTAAATATTCTATTTACATTTACAAAACAGACAATAACTAAATTTTGGAAACAACTAATAAATCCTTGTAGTCTTCCACCTTGTTCTTCGGGAGTGAACGCGATTTTGTTGTCTCCGGTAGGATTCGAGCTTCTTATAATATTATGCAATACTTATACGTACGTACATACGCTGTGCACTTTGTAAAACGTGCACAGGATAAGGCGAGGCATTTAAAGCGAGCACACACTCGCGTCATTCGCGCTGTTATATCGTTCGTACAAGCACGTTCGATAATATTGCGGTTGCGTTTTAACCCCATATTTTCGTTCGTCTGAAACGGTATCTAACCCCGAATGGCGTAAAATCGCGGGCGTAAAAATTCAACGACGGCGTAATGGGCGGAGCGTCTAAATCCGGGCCGGGAAATACGGCGGTTACGATTAGATTATCGTAACTTGGGCCGTTATCGTGCGGGTTATCGCGAAAATTTGGCGGCGCCCGGCGCGAAACGGCCCTAATTCGCGAATGTATACGCGTCCCGCATAAAACCGCGGTCCCGTAATAACATGCGAGCCAAAAGTGTATATCGGCGCGACGGCTAAACGCGGTTTATATACCATGCACAAAGCTTATCCCGCTCGAGCCCTCCTGTATACCCATCACCTCCCGCCGCGCGCGCCTCCGCATTTTTAATTAAAAATCTGAAAAAGCCCGCTCAACGAAACGACGAAAATAAGCGGATATCAAAAAAGATTCCGCATTTTCTTTTTGATGCCGAGCACGCAGTGTCATATTGCGAATTACTGTGGACCGTTGCGCTTGGGCTATTATCCCGCTTGTCCGCGAACTCTCTGGACGAAACGTTTGTGCTTGTCGTTTTGTCAAGAAGTGAAAGTCTTCAATTCGCAGAAGTTACACAGAGACGGTTCAATAATGTTTTGTAACCTTTTTAAAACTCCAGTGATGTGCATATAAATAACTATATCTTTCACTGATGATAGCAATTAACAGCACAACGATCGGTGACTCACGAAATTCATCGAATGTATGACAATTATTTTTTATTAACTGATTCGAATTGATAGCAATGTCTTTGACTAGTAACATAATATATGAACATGTACGATTTATGTTCTGCAGACATCTTCGTTCGTAAATTTTCAAAAGAAATTCGTAACAACACACTTGAAATCTCGTAGAGTAAAAGGTCACTCTAAAAGAGTGAAAGATGAGCTTGCGCAGTTCCAGTGATTTGCTACTTTACTAAGAGTCAAAATTCACTCCTACAGAACTAAATAGGATTCCTATATAAATCTTCAATCCTACAAAAGTGAATTTTGATTCGTACTAGAGTGGCAAATCATTCAAGCATTGCACAACTTGTCCTTCAGAATGGCGTTTCTCTCTACGAGATTTAAAGAATAGTATAATTTAAACAGTTTCGTGACTCGCCGTACATAATACCGCAACATTAATTAAAAAATAATTAATTAATAATAAAAATGTATTAATTTCTTTAAAAAAATGTGACCCTACAGTAAATATTGCAAAAGCGGTTGAAAACAAGATGAGCACGATTGCAAATTGCGATCGATTAACAATTAAGAGGAAAGTTTGAAATAAACTGTCTTCTTTCATAATTTTTTCAATAAGGATGTAGCAGACTACTTCACAACAATACTACAACAAGATAACAATGGAAGTAGCATCGAATCGAGTCCTGAGACTTCCTAATGCGCGAAAAATTCACACGAAATATCTTTTTAATAGTTCGGCTCTCGTATATTCGGGCCGCAATGGCTCGGCCGTGACACCCAGCTCTTCCCTCCTCGTTGTCTCCTTCTCCCGCGCTTGTCCTCCGCGTTTTTCCTTCCTTACGACGCTATCTCCTCGAAACTCGTAAAAGACCCATTCGTTTGACTTACGTCGTAGCTCGTTTGTTATTACAGCGCTCGTTACAGAGTCAATTCTGGCACTCGTATTCGCGTGTACGACCCTTTATGACCATGTCGGTGAAATACACGACGAAGGGCGGAAGGGATCAGAGAAAGGCTGACAGGATCTGAGACACAGGAGAGGATCGTAGAGGAGATGTCCAGCCGCTGTTAAAGACTTCCTTTCGAAAGCACATTCGAGCGGAGACATATATTTGCTGTATATCGTCACGGACGCTTGCGTAACGTCCCGTTCGCAGCTACGCGGAAAATTAGCCTTGCCTTGGCGGACCTCGGGTTTTACGACCTTCCCGGCAGATTTTTACGCCGCGAGAGACATAACCGTTGCTTTAAGAGACAACGACGAGAAACGCTGGAAAACGCGTAACACGCACGGATTATTACTCCGTGTCATAATGCGACAGATAGTGGACGTAATTCAGCAACGTGATTAATACGACGTGAAATTTGTGTAAAATGACATAATATTACATAAAGTCAGAAAGCGATGTCATTAATGCGAGTATTATCCGTGCATTATCCGTGCGTTGTACGCAATTGCTGAGACTTTAGAAACCCTCGATTTCCCCGCGTTAAGCACTGAAAATATCAGAGTGTGCGGAAGGAACAGGATTAAAAAAAACGGTCGAACGAGCACGCGGGATTTAAAAGGCTTTCGCATGGCTGGAGAAAAAAACAGAGCTTAAAAATGGATTCCCTCCGAGATGTGAAGAAAGAGAGAGAGAGAGAAAGAGAGAGGGAGAGAGAGTGAAATCATCTGAGCGCGTCCCCGCGAAAAGAGCGTTCGCCGACGATTCTGCGAACGAAGTAGAGATATTTCCCGTATGACATAATATCCATTATGGTCCGCACAATGGAGCGAACGCGACGCTTAATATACCGGGAATGCGCGTTACAATTACCATTGTACGCTAGAAAGTAATTAGTTCATTGTACCAATAAATCGTTTGCCTCACCGTCGACATATGTCCCATATAGCAATAATTAATGAGCGCCGACAATGAGCTGATCCTCCTACCCATGTATCGTTGAAATTTATATTATTTCATTGAGGACATTAAATTATCAGCGTATAAACAGAAATCGAAAATAATACTCGTAAGTCAATGAAATACATTAATCCGCTTATTACGAAGTATGTCTTCATTAGCAGTTCAATGATAATATATGCTCATACCATGATGTCCTCTTTTATTTATATTCCTTAAATTCAACTTGCATAAATCAGTAAATCACGTAAAAATCAGTGTCGAATAATTTTATAACTATTATTGAATTTTCAGAAATTTTGCGACGATTCAAATAACTAATACATCTTAAAAAACTTAATAAAAAGCATAAAATTTAAGTGTACGAGCAAGCGGTTGAAAAGATTCTTAAGCTTGACAAAGAATTATTTCGTAAACATCACTGCTCGAGAAATTACTGCCCCAGGCGAGAGTTTTAATGGACCCCACCGGCGACTGATTTTTCATCCTAATTTGCGGTGACAAAGTCGCGAAATAAACGACATACAAATGTTCCTGAAACTCCGAAAGATTCCCTAGCGGAAAAAAGCAAAGAAGCAAAAGAAACGGCAAAATGGAAAGAGTAAGGAGCACGGAGGGGGGAGAAGAGGGAGGGAGAATTGAGGGAGGAGAAAGAAAAAGTCGAGGACCAAGGACGACACATTGACGAGGCTCGAGGAGATAGTTTTCCTTTGTCGTGACTCTCGCCACACACTTCAGAGGACCCTCGCGGCCGGAAATAAATTACCACTCGAAATCTCCGAAAGCCTTTTACGCGGAGCCCAAGATCGAGTAGTCGCGAGGAACAATTTTATTGTATTTCTAAGCCGGTACCGGGGCAGAGACCGGGTGGTACCGGATGGACCGGAAGGGAATGGAAGCGCGGAGCGCCGCCGGAGAATTCGAGTGCGCCGACGATATAAGCTTATGTCGAAGAGAACCTACGGAAGAAAGGCGGTGCTAATACGATCGTTGCGGTCGCGTCCGATGACGCGTGCTAGAGAAAACAAGCGGAAAATAGCGGAGAAGAGCAGAAGAGCGGAGTAAAGCAAAGGAGTAGAGAGCCGGAGCCATCGTTAACTCCTAAAGGGCCAGTGACCTTTCAAGACGGTGGTGTTTCTTTCAAAAATGGATAAAAATTTCTTGATTCAGTTTGCGCTTTCTACTGTTCTCTTGTTGTTTTTGCTTTTTTTAATCCAATAAACTTTTCATTAAAGATCAATCTGCAATGTGCTCTTTATTTTCTATTTCTAGCTTTGCCTCTGTTATCTTTCTGCAACTCTGTGCACTATTTTATCAACAATCGTATTTTATCTTTTCGTTAACTTTTATTTTGCCAATTTCGATAAAACAATATGCAAAGAGACAAAAAAGCAAAAAAAAAAGCCAGGATTAGGAAGCAACCGCACATTATAAATTAGTTTTAAAATATTGGAGAGATTTTGAAGAATTATTATAATAAATTGTTTTTCTGAATAATATAGCGATGACGTTGATGCAACCGCTGTGTATAAAAAATATTCTTCGTTTGAATTGTATATTATTATTTAATTTCACTTTTTCGTGTTTCATCATTACAAAATCGTAAAATACAACATAATTGTAAAATATATCGTGACCTTTTTATATTTGTGTTATACTAAAGAGGGTATTATTCAATAAATGATAAATATAAAAAAAATGACAAAGTTCTCGTTAACAATAATCTAAATAATCTGGTATTTGTAAGAAACGAGTACATTTCTATTATTAGCAATGAGTACAGAAAGGAGTACATTTCTCTATCGTTGGAAATGATTTCTAACTTCGTGTATCGCTCTCTTAAATTTCCGTTAGTCCGAGGTTTCATTTTTGGCGAAAAGTCCAGAATATACGAAGTACGCGGTTCGTACAAAACGATTTGGTGAGATATGAATTCTCGTAAGCCCTTCCTGCTGGACACGTTGCGCACTGTAAATGCAACTCGTCGACGAAACAGCGAACTTAATACGATTGCGGCAAACCGAGGTGCGGTCGGTGACAAGCGGATAGAAAGAAAGAACGGATGAAGGAAAGCTAGCGGAAGCGAGTCGGCAGAATGAAGGCGGGAGAAGAGAGGGCTAGAAAAAAAAGGAAGGAGTAAAATTGTACGTCGTGCGGCGCAGGAAAGGGAGATCCAGCCGCGTTTCCATTACTTCATTTCCGAGGCTGAAAGCCGCAGGACAATGGGGCGCCCTCGAAAGGTTGACACGACCGAGAGCCACGGGATATCCCGATCGTTCCGAATACCGACGGTAAAAAGGAGACGAGCCGATCGATAGACGGATGTGGCGTTCCTGCGAAAATTACTCGACCCGCCGGTAATATCAATCGATCGATTACATTTCATTAATCCGCTCGGCCTTAAATTATTTCCGACGCTTGAATAAAACTGTGAAGATGGAATCCGTTTAAACTATTAATGAATGGGAACTCGAAAAATATAGGAAGCGTATTCGGAGCGTGATCCAAGTCAAATGCAATTTGCCGATTCGAATTCTCTTAATTAACAGTACTGTTTTGGAAAGTTAAATAAAAAAATTGGTATTAAAAACTTTATCAAATAATAATCCGTGTAGAAATATTGATAAAATTCTAATAAGAGCTCAATTAGTTGACCTGAATATAAATTTAAGCCTTGTAACAAATTGTTTACAAGATCCTTAAACAAAAAAAAATGTTTTTAAATCAGATTTCCGTTGCTTTTTACTTTAAATAATCTAATCTAGATCTTATTATAAAACAAGATTCAAATAAAAAATCCTTATTATGTTCTACAAATTAAGCTTACTAAATACTTATTTTTCTTACATGTGATGTTATTGATAAATCCTTTTCTGATCCTTATAAGTTAACCGTAATAAATAAATATTTACAAAGTTAAAATTTCCTTATTAAATTTTGATAAGAGCCTCATTAAATAAAAGTAAAAAAATCTTTTTTGTGGCATCTGTAATAAGTAATGCTCGAAGCCTCATTTACATAAGACCAACCTTAATAAGCTTCTACACGAGAATGATCAACTGTATCAAGATAAACTTATTGTGCGAGTTGTACTATTTACGTTATATTTTAATGAATTTCTATTCGTGCCACGAGTTAAAGCAAATAAACCACGGAGAACTCTGCATTTCGCTGAAATAAAATCTGCAACTCTTGAAATGGATAATCTTACACGGAAAAAAACAATTTTACCGCAGCATTTAAAAATTCAGTTAGATACAGATCGGAAAATAATTTTATATTGAGCCATCAAAATAATTATGTAGAACTCAAGCACGATAATATTGCTACAAACAGTTTCGACATTCTTATAATCAAGTTAAAACATCCGATACAATTTTTCAAATGGTTCGACATAATTATTTTCAGATTCGCATTTCAGTAAAATTTTTCTTTTCGTGTATCTTTTTCCAAGTCAATGAAATCAATAAAATTTAATGATTTTAATTATTCTTACGTATAAAAGCAGATCTTGTATAATTACCTCAAATTTGCATTTTATTATAATAATATAAATTCATATAATTCATATGATGTATACGTAATATATAATTCACTAAACCACTTCGAGTTGCAGATTCTATTTCATTGAAATGCAGAGTTTTCAGCTCTCCATGGTTTATTTCGTGCTCGTTAGTACGGCACAAATAGAAACGCATTAAAATACAACATAAATAATACAACTCGCACAATAAAATAAATTGCCACGCGCGTTTCCTCCGTGTCCAAGCGTAATAAAGAATGTATCGAAAAATCGTTTATCACTCTCGTTTGCCACGAGAAGTGTTTTCCGCGCGACATGTGTCATTACGGTGTTTATTATGCATTTATTTCGCGGCGCGAGCTCGCTTACGCTCCAGAATTACTATGTCATGACGCGGCAATTGCGCGCGATAGTATCTTCGTATTCGATTGTTACTAACTCGCAAAGTGTTTACCACACGTAATTGCAGAAATGCAGGCTAAAGTTGACCGGTGTAATGGGCGCGTTTAATAACGAATAAACCTTCATTGCGTTCTAATTAACATTGCTGACGTACCGCTGCTGTTATTCTAGATTGATCAGTTTACTAGATTCAGTAATAGTGCCGGTAACATTAACAAGTACAAACGAAGCAATAAACATTTAACGTTCTGTGCCTGAACAATTTTTTTCGATTTATGCCATATTGATGACATGAAAAAAAAAATCATCTTAATTTGATAAAAAAAAAAAAACGCGACATTTCACAAATATCTCATTTCCTACCGCATTATGAGTTCGATATTATATTCTGGAACTTTACCACAAAAATATACCCATTCTTTATTTCCTCCAACATTTCTGCTCATTCATTGAAAATTCAAGTATGTAAAATGCGCACTTTTTACGTATTTTCATTTTTTATACATAAAATTAAATTTATGCGTGCAATTTTTATACTTATTACGCTTAGACGTGAATCGACATTAAATTACACGTCTAAGCATAAAAAAAAAAATTACACGCAAAAATGCGTAAAAAGTAACAACGTAATTTTACACACAAAAGTACACACTTGGATTTGCAATGCAGTGCCGTCCCTGAGACCGAGTCGCGCTCTACGAAAAAAAATGGTTATGATACGTAGGAAACGTACAGTAGTCATAAACATCATACATTTCAATTGCAAGTCCAAAACCGCAAATCTTTGACAGCGGTGACGTACAACGATCGACGAGACACGCGACGCGAGTACGTCGCGAACGTTTAATGCCGCGCGAGTAAACAACAACAATGAAATTATAGGTTACTTACCCTTCTCCCCGGCCGCGGCTGCGTCCGACGCCGACTACAAGCCTCTGCTGCTCTTTCCCTCGGAAGCCTTCGCAGCTGCTTCTCCATAGCACTTACTCGCGATCTCACACGCGCGTGCTAACTACCGAAACGCAACGCATACAGAATCAATTGCGCAGGTCGTGCGTAATTCCCGATTAAACGCGATTCGAGAGCGCTTCGCTGCGCTGCGTCCCGTGGCGTTCCGTTGGCGGCGGATGACGTCAGCGTCACGCCGGCAACTTCACTCCGATTCACCGCCGCGACACAGCGCGAGTCAAGTTCGAGTTGAGACGCCGAATCGACGCGGTTAATCTTCACTTTCCACGTGTGCACATTTAGCGCGCATTACAGCACGCGCCAAACAACCTTATGCGGGCACGGGAGCCGTTTCGATTAGCCTTTGCGATTTCAGCCTCTTAACTCTCGCTTGACTCGCGCGGTAAATCGGAGTGAAGTTGGCGTCGTCCGCCATCGAAGCTCTTTCCCGCCCACGGAACGCCACGGAGACGCAGCGCTCTCGAATCGCGTTTAATCAGAAATTACGTACGGCCTGCGCAATTGATCCTGTATTCGTTGCGTTTCGGTAATAAGCGCGCGGGTGTAACGTCGTGTGCAAGTGCCAACGAAGAAGCAGCGCTGCGAAGAATTCCGAGAGGAAAACAGTGGAGGCTTGCTCGGCGTCTGGCAGCGCGATCGCAGAGGGGGGGTGAGTAACCTATCTTTTACTGGTTATATATTTACTGGCGCGGTACTAATCGCTCGCGAGACGCACTCGCACGTCTCGTCAATCGTTTTACGTCACCGCTGTCCAAGATTTGTGGTTTTGTGGGCTTGCTATTGAAATGTATGAGGTTCACGCCTACTGTCGTTTCTTACATATATTATAACTATTTTCTCGTAGAGCGCGACTCGGTCTCCAGAACGACACTATAACGTTGCAAAACCAAGTGTAATTTATACGTGTAATTTTTTTTTATATGCTTAGACGTGTAATTTAATATTGATACCCGTCAAGAGCGTGTAAGAAAAGTAAAAAAAAAATGACACGCATAAATTTAATTTAGTGCATAAAAGATACAAGTGCGTAAAAAATGACTACGCGTGTTACACACTTGAATTTTCGAACGTATAATTTGGAAGTGAAATGAACACGATGTAACGGAAATGGTTTTACCAAATTAAATGACCGGCAATAAAAATGCATCGGAATGTCATCGCTAATATTAGCTGTCGTCCGACGCAATTTTTATTACTTACGACTTTGGGGAAAATCGAGTTCCGCGATCCTTAAGAGATTCAGCGATGCCTCGGTGTAAAAGGACGAAGCCATCCTTACACCGGGCACAGTATATCATTCCGGAAGTGAAAAATGTTCCGCTTCTATCCAATTCTCCCTACTTCGCAGCTCGCGATAAGAGTATTACGCGATGATATATCGCGGCGCGTGTTTACGAGGATATTAAAATTGTTTAATAAAGACGAATAACGTATGGACGACAATTAATTGTGCATCAACAAATAATAATGGCAATCCGAGAATTTGGACGTGTAATTTTATTTATTTAGCGTTAAGCGAATGTGCACAGCTGCGCGCTTTCGCATCGTTCGCTTTACTCACTGAATTGCAATATATCAGAGAGAACTTCGCGCTGATATTTGAATCTTTTAGTAAAAACAGCATAAATTATTCTGGATACGTCATAAGAATAAAAACAACGGACGCGATAAGTGCTAGATGTTCGTATATTCGTTAAAATTTACTGAAATATTCATACACGGTTTGCTAAAATATCTAAAAATTTAGCCAAATTGTAGATCTAAAAATAATTTTGTTAGACTATCCAAATAATTATGTTGGATGCTCAAGCTGATTGCTAAAATGTCTACACTTTTTGCAACATTGCTCATCGTCCTTGAATATCCTTCGAATAATTATTTTAATGAACCAGCAAAATTATTTTTAGATTTGCATTCGGCTAAATTTTTAGATGGTTCAGCAAAATTCTTTTCGTGTAATTAAGTAATAAGTGTGTCTCAACGGTCAAGTTTGATTTATTTTAAAATATAAAATTTTAGAATTTCTCATAAATCTATCAACACGTACGAATTTTGTGATATCAATATTAGCCTGATATTTAACTTTATTTAATTCAAATATAATTCTACTAAATAGTTTAAAATAATAGAGAATAACTGCTGCATAGAAAAAGGAGAAAAATAATGTTTTCAGTTGAAAATAATACTTTTGCATTTCGTATTTTTACAAGTTATATTTTTCAACTGACATATTTGCAAAGAATATAATTTTTTTAAAACGTCAAATTATATTATTCCAAGTTATAAAACATGAAACTATAATTATTGTAAATCGTCTGATTATATTATACAAATTCCATAATAAACAAGAAAAATGTTATCGTACATTAAAGTTCCCAGATATCCGATATGTTAACGCAGATGTATTAATGTTGGCTTAATTTCTTTTCTTCTCACAAAATAATTCTATTCGTACCAACGACACACAGTGATCTGATCGTATCTTTAGCACGAAATGATTACAAACTTTGTGTTAACGCTATTATGTATCATTTATTGTTTATTTTATGTCATTTCTCTGTTAGAACGCGATAAAAACTATTAATTATTAAATACAATTAAATAACAAATATATTTGACAAGCAACAACAAGATTATATAATAATGTGATTTGTAACAGATTATTATCAATAATCAATTATTAATAATAAATAAAAAAAATGACAGAAACAAACAAAAACGTCTCAAACGTCTGAATATTCATTTGCAAATACTATTAAAAGAAATGCAATAATTTTATAAGGCGTATTTTATTTTTGCAGCGCAGTTTCTACGATAAAAATGACGAAATATAATTACAACACCTGCAAATGTCTGTAATATTTTTATCGGACTTAAAAAGTGTTATTAGATTAAGTTGTCCTATATATTATCGACAAAAATAGTAGTTTTTAATATTTGGGAATGTTTGCACCAGTATAAAACGCTCAAAACACTTAAATAAAAGACTTTAAATTTCGGATTTTTTCGTGAAATTAATTACTTAGACCACTGTGCGACGAAACGAAAGCGAATGACGCAACGGCGACCTTAAAGAGAAAATCATGGGAGAAACATACTAAGAATGTCGGTACCAGCAAAAGCACTATCCTGCGGAATTTCAAACTGGATAAGTTACGCTACGACCGCCGTGACCGGTATTGGCCGCACGTACCGCTGCGGAAAAGCGCCCGATGCGATTTTGTCATTATTTTATTCCGCTCAATGGCCCCTGGAATATCTCGATGGTCCTGGGGTACACGCGAGAGATGTTGTCCGCGGGATAAAGGAGACGGGAGGAGGCAAATAACCGTACGTTTACTTATCACTCGATCTCGCATTTAACCTTGCCCAGCCACAAATGCGCATTCCGCCACCGTGAAAATAGAATGGAGCGAAAAGAATTCGCGCGACGCATGTTTATTCCGACGAGACGGCATGATAATTCAAGTAATCACAATGTCCATTTTAATACGTGACACTAGAACGTCGAATTAATTTGATTGCGATAAATAATAAAGAAAAATCATGAGAGATTGACAACCATATACACGGAAAACAGTTTTGCTGAAGTGTCTAAAAGTTCAGCTGGATACAAATCTGAAAATAATTTTGAGCTATCCGAATGATTCTATAGAACAGTCAAATTAGTTGCTAGCATATCAAAACATCTTACAGCTTTGCCCAGCATGCTTGAACGTCGTATATAATTATTTTGATAGTCCAACAAAATTATTTTCAGATTTGTAGCTAAATTTTTCGATATTTCAGCAAAACCATTCTTTACGTGTACGAATATAGTTATAAGTTAACAATATAACTATATTTATATATCAATGTATAATAGAGATCTCAATAAGTATATTAATACAGAATGGTGGTGGTTATACAATATGACTGAATGATTTAGATATATTTATGGCTAATACTCCTAATATTTTCTTTCCACGAGTACTGTTTGTTGGTACTGACAGTATTACTGACTGTGTAAGGTCCCTATAAGAGTATCAGATTAAGTTGGCAGTTTTTCTAAAATTTACCAGTCTGCATGACTGCCATATAATTTCATTTCGATTCGATATAAAAATCTGGTTATTTCATAGGATTATTAAACGGCATTTGGCGACCATAATGTCTAGCAATTAGTTTTATTTTTGATCAAAGTTTCCCATCGAATCAGCGTAGACCGCATATAATCCATTTAATCTTCATTCAATCCAGCGAAACGTCGTTGGTACTTCGAGAATTCTCAGGGGCGATGAAGTCGGGATAGTACGCGATTGGATATCAGAAATGTCGAAACCGAGAGAAGGTATCGGCAAAGCGCCGGCTGCAATTTCATCATTATTTCATTCCACTCGATGGCATTCGAGCGTCTCGATAGCGCCGGCAACGCGAAGTGTTTTCTTACCGCGGAAAGAAGAATAACCGCGTGTTTGCACAACTTTGATTTCGTTCGATCTTGATCTCGCATCGCGGGCGAAAAACTTTTCCTCGGAGCACCGCTTCGCACCGCAAAATCGCCCGCCGCATTCGCTCACGCGATTTTTCGTGGAATATTAATTTCCCCGAGATATCTCGCGGCGGAATACTTCAAGTTGCCGTGGAGATAACCCCGAAGTGAACGGGCAAAAGGTTCGGTTACACTCCCAGATAGGTAACAGAATGCGCCCGAAGCGGGCTGGAGGGGAGCGGGGGTGGAGGTAGCGGAGCAAAAAGGGCGAGTGTCCCGAACTATGTAGTCTTTAAATGTTGGAAAAGCGCGGAACTGTTTTAAAAACTGAGAAAAAGTTTCGTTCCCCCGGCGCCTTAAACTCTTGCCGCAGAAGTTCCCTGCACCTGGACCCCTTACAAGGAAACTTTCTTATTGAAAACTATTTGTTTGCTTTGGCCGATCCGCGACATGTCGAAGTCGTAAACGAAAAATAATGCGATCCGACAATCTTCGAGATAATGAGCACCATGCGTCGCGCCACCCTGGCCTGGCGAGGCTTGGGCGATTGAAACTTTTACTATCGCCTTCTATTCGAGAAAATCTACGCTCATCGAAACTAGATAATAATGGCAACGCCGTATTGTCGCATGCACAATATCTCGCGGTGTTACAGCTAATTTCTTCGCTTTATACGAGTTATTCGAAGTTACGCGGCTCACGTTTATCGCGGTTTCAAAACTAACGGCTTAGTTGAGAGAAGCGCATTATTTCGTAATAATGTGGCACAAATAACGAAGTTAATTTTGCATGCCTGGTCATTAAAACCCGGCAAACAGTCGAGCGCGCTACAGAAGCGGAAGGTACTATGTAATTGGGAAAAATTAAAAAACAAAGCAGCAACCACTTTGGCAGAACTAACAATCGCGCGTATACACTGCACTTGTGGAACGCAACGAGAAGTGTCCTCCATCGACGAAGAATTATTTGGGACATTCGTTTAACGACGAGAGTCTTTATCCTACTGACACAGAAGAGGAGCGAGTAACGAAATATCATTCGCGTGAAGGTTGTAACAAAATTGCAACATTGTGCTATAAAAATGTTAAAATTAACCATAGTAGTCATAACTTTTTCAACTGTTTACATAAACCATATACATCATGTGCTCTATTATGGAGAATAAAATATAACTAACAGAATTATTAGGAGAATACAAAAATGTTTATTTTAAATATTTATCCAAGAACGAACTTTTCCACACATACACAGAAAAAAATAGTATCAAATTAACAATTCATTGTTTTATATAGAAGCAAGATTATAAATTCTTCCAAGAAAATTTTATATTCTTACTTCTATATGAAACAATGAATTGTTGATTTAATAATAATTTTTTTCTGTGTATTTGTAACGGTATTTACAAATTTTGCATAAATAAAAATGTATATTTTCAAATATTATGCTCCGTAACACACCATTGTTTGCTGGAATATCGCAATAAAAAGATATGAATTCTCATATGAATAATACTTAACACGCCAATGAGGAAAATTGTTCCTAAGTTGCGAAATTCTGCGTGTTCACGTTTCGATCGCGATCAAACGTTGGGCGAATTTACGATCAACATCGCTCGGTAGTGCCTAGTGGAAATTCATTTCACCCTAGGGACGATGCCGATAAAATATAAAATACACGAAAAGCGAGGATCAATGTAGATAATGGAATGCCAAGCAGAGCGCGTTAAGCACGGACACAAATTGGTGCGTCGCACGCGCAACAGGGCTTTCGACCGTAAAATATTATGTCATAAATATCTCGAACTCGGATTAATGTAATCACCAAAATACCAGTCGCCGTGCGGTGCGTAGTGAGTATATAGGGTCTCCCAGATTTATCGCGATTGTAACTTCTCGAATCGCAAATTCTTCGGTGCGTCTGGAGTCGAGCATTTTGTCAGCAGAAAATTTCACAAGAGACTGTTATTCGTTGCAGAATTTTTACATTATATATAAATAGAAGAGAAACAGCATTCACATTAAAATGAAATTTCATTTAATTTGCAGAGCGCTGTACGTTACCAAAACGAATATATTTGACGCTAGTTTCATCGTACAAAAACCACTGTTATTTAATATATAAAATAAATGGACATTGATTATTCTATTCCATTCAGAGCATTTAAAATTAATTTCGATAAATAAGCTATTAGTGCAAATACCTGACGCTTCATGAATTCATTAATATCGTTTAAGATAATGATAAATTCCGTTTGAAAGAGCGTTTTGAATATATAGTTACTTGAATTCTAATTTACGAAAAAATTTGCTTCATATATAAATATTAAAATTACTATTGTATAATAGTAAAATTTATCTATTATATGCAAATTATTTAATTGATTCTAAAATAATAGAAATGTCCGATTAACCACTGTTAAAAAAGAATTATTAAATTTGTCGTATGAATAATAAAATTCATTTCTATCTTAATCAAAAAACTATTAATAAATTAATTTATTATCATTAGCCAAGTGTAGACTAAATTTTGTAACTAAATCTGCAAATACGACGTAACAAATATTAAATTAAATTATTAAATTAAATCTCTGACTTACTAAATTTTAGTATCTTAAGATTGATGTCAGTTGAATCCTTCACCGGTCGAAACGCGGTATAAATACGGATTATATAAAATTAAATCCATTAAATTTTTTTTTATTAGAAATATTTTCTTGCTCCACAATGCTCCTATATATAACTCAATTTTATTAACGAGTATTAAAGAAAACAAATTCATTTAATGGCAAAAACAACAAATGCATTTAATTTTATTTTCATAAAGAATATAGTGCGGATTATTGAATGGTATTGAATTTCTGGTATCATGTCAATGCTTAATAAGATGTTAATACACGATGCTGTTTTTCATTCATCACGTCAAATATATTATTTATCATATTAATATCATTATTATTGAAAATAATACAAATAATAACAATAACTCTATGTTCCATCCGTAATACAGTTTTATAATTCTATAAAATAAAATTGAAGCGTCAGATTCCGCATGTACGTAAAGCGTGTGTGTGAAAGAGGAAGATTTAGAAATACTTTAACAGAATTAAATTTATTATTATCATTTAAAGCAACAATCACATAGCAACCAGTTATGGACGGTATTACGCGGGTGTAGTTAAACAGAAGCGCTGTACTATACGATCCATTATACTACAGTGAGCTTAAACTGTCGTTAACGACTTTCCGCGCCATGCCGTTACACGGTATCCTCCGGTCTTCTAAGCCCGAAGCTCTTGTAACGGACTCTGTGCTTTATCTATATATATTTTTTTAATACCTGCTTATGTCGACCATCCGGCACTATCGCGATTCGGCTCGACTATTACGAGCGCCTCGTTAATTGCAACGTTACCGCACCGCGACCTGTTGTACACCACTCGAGCGCAGCATCGTTACTTTCTCTTGGTCGTTTTGCTGACTTACCTGAAACAAAAGGAGAAAATCGTCCATTATATCGACATACGAGATACCCTCTAGATTAAGTTTTATCGAGAAATCAAACGGGAAAACGAGACTTTAAAACCGTGATAAATCAATTATCGCGGAAATTGTAATACCTACGACGTATCGAAATTACATTTTACATAGAAAGTGGAAGAAATGTTAATTTGTTCTTTCTCTTCGCTTCTCTTGATTCTTCCGAATCATATTGCGCATGTGTAACGTTTATTTTCACTGTCACAATTAATCTTTCCGAAAGAACGCAAAATTTCATCGCAAAGAAATTATTCGGAAGTGAGCTTTGAAACTTATTAAAAATTTCATGCAAAACTTTTTCGCATCGTTTAATAAAAATATCGACAATTTAATTTTTTTTATTTTTCTTTACCGTGAGCGCTATTTTGAAAAGCTGTAATAACGAACCAAGTTTCCCCAACACTTAGCCCCTTTGATATGCTATTAACAATGTATAATGGCATGTTCTTACCTATCGTAACTAAAGTTTCTTAATTTAGTACTTGACAGATTCGAGAGTTCCCACCTTTATTTAACAAAATTGCTCTCGGTTGGCAGAACTTTGTTATGCCAGAAATATCTGCTAGTTTCATATTCGCGTGATGAAATCGACGCTATTAATGTCGCACGCTCTAATTTCTACGAAGATAGACAGACAGAGACAGCAGAGAATACAAGTCGAGAGAGAAATTCTTACGGTATATAAACCAGCACCAAAAGAAATGATTTATAATCGTCGTATAACGTCATATTCCTTTCTCTTTTTCCTGCACGTGTTTCACGGTTTTACAAAATTATTATTCAATTATAAACTCACTTTTGTAGAAAAATAACTGAAAAGATTTAAAAAGGCGTTATTTCTCTCTCTCTCTCTCTTACTTATTTCTTACAAAGTAATCAACACAAAAAATGCTAAATATTACGTATCAGAAATTAGTATGCATGAACAATTTCAAAGCAGCGATCGATTGATCGAAACCAAAGAGGTAAACGGCAAGTTAGAAATGCGATGTACTGTGCGATGCAACGATATTACGGGCTGCACGAAGTAAGTTTGGTACGAACTGGGTGTGTACTGGCTTCCGCTTCGATTTTCAGAAATACGAATCGTATTGTCGAGCGATTGGGGATCGCGTTTCTGCCTCGGTATGGGGACCACCGTCGATGAAGCGAGGAAAAATCATGGGGGCGGACCCCGCGTAACACGTCGCCGCGCCACGCCGCGCCACGCCGCGCCGGTAACCAGATGCTTCCGGTTTCATAATAGACGGCTCGTGGTTACTGGCGCGAAATGACACGGAAGCGGCAGCGCGCGCGGCTCTTCTAGACGAGGCGAGCGCCCGTAGCGAGTCTGGTTGCCTTCGTGCTCCGATGCGCCGATTCAATGCCGGCACGGCTGACGATAATTTGAGAGACAGCAAAGAATCCTCGAAAGCAAGTCGAGGCAGTGGCCAATACTTATCTCGTGTTTCGTCTTTTTCGCTAGACAAAATAGAGCGCGATGCTCTTAATATTTACGAGAAACATTCTAATCTGCTGGCACACACACACACGTAAGCGTTTCCCTTGTAGAAATGTTGGCAAGGTTTTAATAAGGGCCCGATTACACTGCAAATCCAAGTGTTTTATTTTAATACACTTGAAATGCTTAAACCCTGTAGTCGGTTTGTGTCTGAATTGTTTAAAAACGTGTTAAATACAAAAGCACATAAAAGCGCTTTTCGTAAAACATTTTATATGTTTTACTTTAAATCAAATAACGCAAAGCGTATTTTAATAATGCGTTTGAAACGTTTAAACATTTAAAACATTTGGAATACCATGTTAAAATAAAGCGTATAAAATATTTTACAAAAAGCGCTTTTATGTATCTTTATATTTAACACGTTTCTAAATAATTAAAACATGACTACAGGGTTTAAACATTTCAAGTGTATTAAAATAAAACACTTAGATTTACAGTGTAGCTGGCCCAAATATAAATCTGGGCCTTGCATGGCATGTGACAAATTGTTTGCAAGGCCTTTATATAAAAAAAAAAAAATTTTTTTTAAATTAGATTTCCGTTGCTTTCCACTTTAATTAATCAAATATAGACCTCATTATAAAATAAGATTTAAATAAAAAGTCCTTGTTACGTCCTATTCAAATGTGGATTCATTAAATACTTGTGTTTCTTATACGTGGTGTCATTCATAAATCCTCTTCTGATCCTTATTAGTTAATCCTAATAAATAAGTATTTATAAAGTTTATTAAGGGCCTCGTAAGATAAAAATAAAGAAATCTTTCTTGCGGCATCCCTAATAAATAATGATCAAGGCCTCATGTTACATAAGACCATCCTTAATAAATTTCCACACGGGTCTGACTATATTATATACTTACAAACCGTCATCTTTTGATACTCCAAGTAAATATTTGCACAAAATTTCCTCAAAGTCCCCCCCCCCCATTCATTGGCATGAAAGGATTGTAAAAATTGTCCACGCTCGCGGTCGGGATACATTTCATTTCGCGCTCTATTAACTCGGAAACTATTAATTTTTTTCCCCGCTGTTTTCGATAGCGACATCAAAAGCCTGATCTACAATGTGCTCTTTGTGTTTTGTCTTGTCCTTTTTGCTTCTTGTTTTGTGCTTTCTGCTTTTTGTTTCCTTGCTTTGTGTATTTTTGTCACACGAAGCCGAGAGACATCGTCATGCATAAAAGGCAAGGATTTTTCTGCACAAAATTTGCAAACAATTCGCTAAAAGCTTCGTTTACTTGTATCTCAGCTTTATTTTCTTTATCAGACATATTTTTTATCAGACTATGTTCGATTCACCACGATACCGTGGTCGTATTTAACCTAACCAACATGTTTCTTTGTCTTTGTTGTCCGAGATAAAATTTGACGAACTTCAGAAAAGACAAGAAACACGTGACAAAAAACACGATTGTCGGTAAAACAGTGCGCGAAGAGACAAGAAAGCAAGAGGCAAAAAGCAAGAAATAGGAAGCAAAAAGCATATTGCAGATCAGGCTAAAGGGTCAGGGAAAGTATCAGTGCGATACGAGTACGCAAACAAACGTCCATTCCTCTGTCCCCGGCCTCGCCTCGCTCTCCCACTCGTCGCAGAGGAAGTCCTCGAAACGTTACGGTGCACCGCGCAAATTTACTATGCAAATTAGCAGATGTATTTTCCGTTCCCTAGCGAAAACACCGACCGGGGACCGTCGACAAAAAAACGCATCCCACCGAGACGGTCGAACAAAATGTCCGCCGTGCGAAGAATAATTACGTAATCGCGGGTGAAATCCGTCGTCGAAAAAAAGAGTCGAGAAAACCGTCCGCACGATTGTGAGCGTCGGCAAGGTATTTATCTGGAACATTGTTAAAACTTTTGTTATTTCGAAAAAGCATTGTCGCAATTAACCTACTGTCCGCCGAGATATCGAGACATCCTAGTACAGATCTTAACACGTTTCGCACTTTGGATGAATTTTTATACGTTCCTTTGCAAGCTCCAAAATTTAGAACGCAAATTTCACTCGACGAAGTTTGAAGCATTTTCCGCGAGGACACAACCAAATTTCCGTTAAAATTCGAAAGTAAGACTCTATTTGAAAAAGGTTAGCTTGGAAATTTGTAAATACTAGGGCTACGAAAGGAAACCCTGAGAAGTGAACTTTTACTTGTTGAAAAACCCACGAATGGCTAATACACTTCACTCGCGACGCTCGCGAAACCCGACAAAGAAGCCACGTCGTGCGAACACCGGCTCCATCTCCCCGTGTTGTTCCTCTCCATCCCCGAAATGCGAAAATTCATGAATACAAGAGCGTCGGGAGCAAAAAGGGAAATGGTACGCGAGCGGGGTGGTAAAATGTGAAGTCTTGTAAGTTTGCCGGTGTAATGGAGCGACGCGACGCCCGACAAGAACGAACGATGATATTAGGCGGTGCGATTTCGGCATGATACAAATTTTAAATTACAACGCGAGTCACGAGGAGGAGTAGGAGAAGCGGGTAGGGAGAGAAGAGCGGCCGCCGAAGATAATATGCAAAAGAGAGGCTTAAAAAGTAATTACCGCTGAAGAGCGCGGGCTGGTTAAAAATTGGCGTACATAAAAAGTTTTCTAATTTCGGGCCGAGGACTCCCGCGGTCGAGGGGTGGAAGCGAGAGAGAAAGAGAGATCGCTTAAGCCACGTAGTTACGTGCATCCCGTAGTACGTACGTACGCCAGCGCGTTAAGCGCGCCCGGCCGCGTAAAGTATGTGCCGGTGAACACCCAAGTGCAATATGAGCAACGCGGTCTCGTAGATTAGCAGTTCGAAGTACTCCCGACTAATTGAGAATTGCGATTTTATGCGATCAATTTCATCGCCGTTCTTACGTTCCCGCGGTTGCGTGAGCAGAAAATTGCGCTAGTGATCAACACCTTGTTGTTATCGTACATTGAATTTTTAATTTGTGCATTGTCATTCAATTTTAATATTAATTAGGATTACCATTTTAAAGCCTAAATGAAAAGTAACGGTAACGGTTTCTCGGTATATCATTTTACATCGGAGAGAAAAATCTCTCTTTTTCACTCTGCCAAATAATCTTTCCCATTAAACACCGAGGTTTTAATTTTTCGACAATACGCAGAGAGACACTGGAGCTCAGCGAGACAAAATTTCCGATATAAAAGATTAATCTAAATGCCATATGTATAAACAATGACGAAAGCGAGAGAGCTACACAGGCAACGCAGAAAGAGTAATTTTTTCTGAACGATAAATCTTTTAACCAATTTTACAAAGTAACGGGGAATGGCAGCAATTATCCATTACGTCTGTTATTTATTACAATGGCGCCGTTTAGTTGAAAAAAATTTAATTCGAGCCGTTTTATTTCGGAAATAATATTAATATGGGAGAAAACTTGTTGGGCTAAACAGTAACGCGACAGTTTCAAGTGGAATTTTAAAACGCACCGAACGACGCGTTAGTGTTGCGCGACTGCTAAATTTAAAAAAATTGCACAGCGCAGTGTCATTCCATTAACCTAATTACCAGCGGTTATTATCACCGCAACGATTATACAGGCAGAAAGGCTTCCGTTGCGAGCGTATTGTCGAGTCCGACGATCCGAAGTGCAAACAGTCGCCGGTGTTTTCTCACCCGTGTAAATGCTAATACGCCATTAATGCCAGAAAAAGATATCCTGGCAAATGAAAGTAAGACGAACGACGCTGCCGTAATTACCCGCAAAGCAACATGTCTTTTTGCTGCTGTTATTAAAACGTTATCTCATATCGTTTCGCTGTATTCACCTCTGTCGTCGCCACGCACATGCAGTAATGTTTTTCGAGAAAGAAGTTTATGAGAAAATATACCAGTGGATCTACTTTTGTATTTACATTAACATCGTACGCCACACGTCTTTACTCGCTCTGTATGCGAGGAGAATTGAGCTTCAGAAAATCAAATTTCAAGTGGCACTGTAAGGAGGAAGAAGATTGATCAAATAATCAAAATCGCTGCGGACATAAGTTGCCGACATTTCGTTGCAAATCTCCTACACAGCAGAAATTATTTTGCAATTTATATTTATGTTAAAACCAGTCCTTGCTAAAATGTTTGTATTACAATTTTAACAAACGATAAATTTGATGTAATGTGACTATGTCATTTGAACATTTTATGTTAAATTGATATTTAACAATTCTGAGTTAAAATAATTCAATTTATTAGCGAATAAACAAATAACAAGAATAATGCAGTTTTAAAATAAAGATTAAAATAAATGAATAAAATGTACGTGTCCATTATAAATATTAATTTTGCTGAAGAAATATGTTTCCAAACTGTGCCGAAGCGTTACACTTTTTGTATTAATTGTTTACATAATATTTATGTTATTTTGTAACATATTCATCTTGCGTTGAATTAGCACAAAAAGTTGAGCGGACCGTTTACAATATGCAATATATTATACGTTAAATTTAACACAAACTTTTCACTCGTGAGACACTTTATGTAGTTCCTAAAACACGGTATTAAAAAAGTTACATTACTGCCGGAAAGTAAAGTCAATCCCAGCTTTAATTTCTTTCTTCAATAACTATCCGAATAGCATAAGTTTTGGCGTTTTAGCGTTATTGTACGTACCATGATAGTTACGCTAGAAATTTTCCATACAATTTAGAAGAACTTTTCTGATACAAGTTTTAGAATATATTCAGATTTGGCCCGAGTCGTGAGCTAATGGCAGTCGAAAATTAATGACAGGCATTAACACGCTCGACAATTCAACTGCTTGAAATATCAAGAGTCACATACAGTGTAAATATCGTTGCACGCGTGAGCGAGCGTTTGTACTGACGAGCTCACAGCGAAGTGAGTCTAATAAAGTTTAACGGCGAGTCTCGACGTCGCGACTCGAGATACCTACGCGCAACACAACGTTGTTTCATTAACACGTTCGCCTCGGCTCGTTATCGCGAATTTTCAAGATTCCGCTTACGCACGTTTCGCTGTACCTAACTCCTAGACAGTCGGGATTCCTTTCTGCGTCGCTGGCAAGACGCCGAGCTCGCGCGAGAGAGTTCACGTTGAAATTCTAATTATCGTCTGTCGACGACGATTATTTTACGTAATAATTCTCAGCGTTCGAGATACGAGCTGGAAGGTGAACCATTGCCTGTCGGCATCGTAGTTTACACGAATGATAAAAATGGTAGCGACAGTATGAGCCAATGTTATATAAATAATATTTAACAAAAAATTAAAAATAGAAAATTTTCATGTAATTCTTAGGTTAGAATAAAACTTTTTCATTGTGCTTATTATTCGTTTCACTTTTCTTTTGGTTTACAATGAACTCCTTATTGTTTCTACGTTTCTTCTATATTCTTCTCTTACTTTAATATAGTAAAGTGCTGTACGAATGAAATGTTATAGTCTTTTCCTCTTTGCGTGGAATTTATTGAACCATCTCTCTCTCTCTCTCTCTCTCTCTTTCAAAAAATTATTTCAGAATAATCTATCCATCTACCCGTCCATCTATCGCCTGCTTATCTATCTTCCTATACCAAGCCCTAAATTTCACATTCGCGCAATCCAATCTCAATCTGCCATATGTAGCGCGATAGAATCTGCGAGACCGTCGTTAAAAACGAAAGTCTTGCTAACGAAATCTCTCCTGATATCAGAAACCAGGTGGACGACACGCTCGTGGACGACACGCTCTCATGTCGATACGGAGAAAGCCGTGCATTCAATACCTCAGTTCCTCGTTGTCTGGCGGAGCACATTTCGCTGGAAGCTTTAACAACAGCTTGCGGAATATTACTACAGAGCCTTCTCTGTTGTATTCTGCTCTGCGTCTCGAGGTATGACAGCCGGTACTCGAGAGATCCTTTCCCCTTTCTCTTCTGGTCCTTACCGCGTCTTACATGTCTTCCTTCCTTCCTTCCTTCCTTCCTTCCTTCCTTCCTTCAGTCTATCCTGTCCTTCCTTTATGCACCACATTTTTCAAATGTGTCTCCTCTCGAGCAAAAATCTGACGGGGTAAGGAGATCAAGTGATCTCGCTATCCGCCATTGTATAAAATCCTCACGAGCGGACCATCGGTTCCAGGATACTCCACGGACACGTTCGCAACGAACCGAAATGATGTTGCGTGCAGGTGCCTCATCATCTCGGTCGCTGCATATTTCACGTAA